>NC_050450.1:40389587-40514587 GCF_903995425.1 Onychomys torridus | reverse complement strand
ACCACACCAACTTGCCTGCTCCTGGCCCTATGCACAGTGACATTAAAGCACGCAGACCCTGAACTCTGAACCTATTCCCTCCCCAGAGGCCCTGCTGTTTCTTGGGAAATGGCCAGTTACAGATCCAGGGCAGGAAACATACAAAGTAAGCCTGAAGCAGCTTTCCAAGCTATCAGAGATCACCAGGAATTGGGCAAATGGATCTATCTAATTGCTAAAATAAGAAGGCTCTCACCCAGGGGCTTCAAAGCTGGGGAAATGTGAGCATTGGTAAGAGCAGTATTGGCAATAGACTAAAAGATGTTTAGTTTAGGGCCAGTAGTACGGCTTAGTGTAGTGGTGCTTGCTGCCAAGCCTAATGACCTCAGTTTGGTCCCCAGGACCCACATGATGGAAGGAGAGAACCAACTCCAAAGGCTGAGGCAAGAGGATCATAACTTGGAGGCCAGCCTGGGCTACATAGTCAGACCCTGCCTCAATGAAACATGAGTGGCACACACCTGGACATGGAGGTAGGAGGATCAGGAGTTAAAGGGCAGCCTCAGTTACATAGAAACTCAACACAAGACCGAGCTACGCGAGACCCTCTCTCAAAAGACAAAACCAACGAAAAGCTGCTATTAACCACAAAGTGTGCCTGAGGCAGAGCCTCTGACCAACTGTGCGCACCACCCACACCAGTTTGCAGTGCCCCCACTCGCTGTCTCATGGGATTCTAGCTAGGGGTCCAACAGTCCAAAGAAAAAGGAGACAGCTACAGACAGAGTGACTCAGCCATCCCCAGGTCTCCGCTCCTCACGCAGGAGGAGGTTTTCCTTTCTCAAATGTCACTGGGATTTTTTTTAAGCTACTTAAGTGGCGGTGCTAATTTGACAGGCACTCTAGAGAGACATGAGACACATTGATGGTTAGCAAGCAGGCTTCATCTGTGAAAGGCAACACTGGCGGAGGAGGGGGACTAATTCCTAAATGGGGTCTGCAGCCCCGCCTAGCTGTGGCCCACATCTGGCTAAGAGTGGCCAGTGCTTTCCAGGCATCACCAGAGCTTTGGAAAGCCAGCGTTCATTTCCAATCCATCAAGAGCCATCAAAGCTCAACTACCCAGCACACCTAGCACCTCCAGCTCCACCCGGGAAACACCCTACCCAATAGGAGGAGCCAGGCTCCAAGGAGAATGGCTGACAGCGGACCTAGGGAAGAAAGAGCCTTAAGATGAACCTCATCTGGGCTGGAGAGATGGCTCAGAGGTTAAGAGCACTGCTTGCTCTTCCAAAGGTCCTGAGTTCAATCCCCAGCAACCACATGGTGGCTCACAACCATCTGTGATGAAATCTGGTGCCCTCTTCTGGTCTGCAGGGATATATGCAGACAGAACACTGTATACATAATAAATAAATAAATCTTAAAAAAAAAAAAAAAAAGATGAACCTCATCCAACTTCTAAAACAAACACAGATGAGCTCAAAGCAAGAGGAGCTCCCCAAAGCCAACACATGTCAACCTGAAGGAGTTCCAAAGTGTCACAACTGAGACAACTTGAGCCACAACATAAATGATGTGGGTGACTATAACTCACAGAACAAATGTCCAGGAATCTATACTAACATAAACACTGATTAGGGGCTGGCAAGATGGCTCAGCAGGTAGAGGGGGTTGTAGCCAAACCTGATGACCTGATGACCTAAGCCAAATCCCTGGGACTAGCATGGAGAAAGGAGAAAACCAAACCCAGCAAGTTGTTCTCGAATGTCCACATGCACACTGTGGTGTGTGTACACACATACACACACACACACACACACACACACACACACACAGACACACACACACGAACAAATGTGTGTGTATATATGTGTAGGATTGTTTTGTTTTGTCTTGTCTTGTTTTTAATAATAAAATGCTGGAAAGATGGTTCAGCAGTTAAGAGCACTGGGTACTCTTGCAGAAGACATGTGTTTCATCCCCACAGGGTGGCTCACAAGCATCTGTTAACTCCAGTTCCAGGGAATCCAATGTCCTCTTCTAACCTCGATAGGTACCAGGCACACACACAGTGCACATACATACACATAAGCAAAATACTCCTGCACATAAAGATAAATACACTGAAATAAAATTTAAAAATAAAAGTAAAACTGGTTAAGTAAGTGAGGGAATAGAACAACCCTTTCCTATAGTAAACCCGTGAGTAAGAAGGGAATGATGGAATAAGTACCAAAAATAATGGCGGAAGCAAGAAAGAACTGAAGGATGTGACCCAAAGCATGACGAGAAAGAACATTTGCAGTCTTAATATCTCCCACTGCAAATCTACTGAGAACAAAGCTAGAGAGTAGCAGCTTTCCAGTGGAGACGCAGCAAATGCCACGTTATCCACGTAATCAAGGTCTGTATCACCAGTCAAGATACATGATAGCGGTCTTCCTGACGGCATGCACCATGGACACAATGAGGTGCCACTCCTTCAGCTGCCAAAAAATATACAACCTGAATGTTGTAATCAGGAGAAATTAGCAGGCCAATCCAAGTAGAAGGACATTCTGCCAAGAACTCTCAACCATTCCTCAAAACTTTCCAGGTCACAAGAGAAAAGGATGGAGAGCGTGTCCCAGGAAGAGACCACAGAGATCTGACAACCAACGCCATGGAGGATCCAGAAAGAAGATGTCAATCAGCGAGGCAACAGTTAACAGTGTGGTACCAACATTCACTCGCTGGCGCTGATCTTTGTTACAGCCACAATTGCTTAATGACAGGGACACATCCTGAAAATTGCATCACTGGGTCATTTGGTCATTAAGCAAACATCATGGGGTGCACTTACACAAACCCAGATGGCCATGGTTAATCACTCCACCATGGCCTCCTGATGCACCCAGGGGACAGAGCACATGCAAGATGCCCAAAGCGGGCAATGTAACCCAGCACATGTGTTCACAGTAGATATTTCATAAGGAACACACTCTAACGGGAAAATGCACAGTGAGTACATGAACCAGCCACACACTCAGTCCACACCATCATCAAATACTGTGACATGCACATAATTGTACATGGGGAGGTAACAGAGTGGGTACTGTCTATAACAAGTGTCACGACTAAAGAAATGCACTGTGCCTCAGTGGCAGCAAGGGATGTCTGAGCTGCTATAACCTCAAGTTCCTATATGTGCTCAACTGAAATATTATGTAGCAAATGGCTGTATATTATACATACATTATGGGTATATATTATGTACTGGGTTTAATGTGATGGTAGATATAAGATTTCAACATTAGCCGGGCGGTGGTGGCACACACTTTTAATCCCAGCACTCAGGAGGCAGAGCCTGGCAGATCTCTGTGAGTTCGAGGCCAGCCTGGTCTACAAAGCGAGTTCCAGGAAAGGTGCAAAGCTACACAGAGAAACCCTGTCTTGAAAAACAAAAACAAACAAACAAAAAAAAAGATCTCAACATTAGAGGGAGCTAGAGAAGAAACAGAAGGGAACTCTACATGTTACTTTTATCACAATTTTCTATATAAAAACTGTAAATTATTTTAAAATGAAAGGTTAAACTGAGGAGCTGGAGAGATGACTCAACAGTTCAGAGCACTGGCTACTCTTGTGGAGGACCCAGGTTCAGTTCCCAGCACCCACACAGCAGCTCACACCTCTAATCCCAGCACTGGGGAGGCGTAGGCAGGCAATCAAAAAAGGAAGGGAAAAAAAAAAAAAAAGCACAGAATCACAAACAATGAAAACACATGCCACTGAACTGTAGACGTAAAAGATGATTCAGATGGTAAATTTTGTTTTGTTTTTTGTTTTTGTTTTTGTTAAGACAAGGTTTCTTTGTGTAGCTTTGGCTGTCCTGGAACTCGCTCTGTAGACCAGGCTGGCTTAATCCCAGCACTCGAGAGGCAGAGGCAGGCAGATCTCTGTGAGTTCGAGGCCAGCCCGGCTCAGATGGTTAAATTTTATACGTGTTTTACCAAAGCAAAAACCTGCCAAACCAAAAAAACGAAGACTTGAAATTTAGTAAAAGCCTAGATTCAATCATCAGTGGGCAAAACAACCTTCCTCTGATTTAGGAGACTCAGCATTGTGAGTATGAAATCACAAGAGTGTAGACTATTCTAGAAGGGAAGACTTCTTTCTGGCCAGAGGAGCTGGCAGGCCCAGGAGCCACCTGTGGTTAAGCTCCCGAGATCTCAGTGACTCAGAAAACTAGGAGAATGGTCCTCCACTACAACTACAAAATAGGCCGGTGATGTGACCAGTTAGCCCTGCTTCCAAACACCACCTCTGCCCTTCAGCCTTGGCCACTCTTGTTACCGGCATCTTTAAATACAACAGATCAACTGGGGGGCCGGGCGGTGGTGGCGGAGCGCTCGGGAGGCAGAAGAAGGAAGTGATCTCTGTTGAGTTTGAGGTCAGCCTGAGCTACGGAACGAGATCCAGGACAGGCACCAAAACTACACAGAGAAAACCTGTCTCAAAAAAAACAAAACAAAACAATAACAACAACAAAAAACATCAACTGGGACAGAAAGCCTGCAGCCTGGCACACAATGGCATCGTGGGATCCTAGAACATTGGTCTGTGTTCTCGGCTACCAAGGACAATCCTTAACCCTGGAAACACAGCTCAATGGGTAGCATGCTCACCTGGGATACATGAGCCCTGGCTTCGACCCTTACCACCCCAGAAACTGGATATGGTAGCACATGATTCCAGTATTTGGGAGATGGGAGCAGGAGGATCTAAAGTACAAGGTCATCCTTGCCTACATGACAAGTTCAAGGCCAGCCTGGAAACCCTATGTCAAAAGGAAAAGGGAAGCTCCTTGGGGCAAATAGCATCCTGGCCCAGGCACCCTCAATCCCCAAATGAGCAGAGGAACACAAAAAAACATTTGTTAGATAGTTGCATTTCCTAATGCTTGCTACAGCACAGCCCATTAACAGATAGACAAATGTGTCCTGTCCAAAACACCACCACAGAATTCAAAAAATGTACAGAGCTCGGGCCAAGGCAGCCTCACTGTTGTTGTCTGGTTGGTTTTTGTTCTTTGACATGGCACCTCACTATATAGCCCTGGCTGGCCCTGAGCCCATAATCCCTCCTCAACCTCCAGCCTCCCAGTTTAGAGACCACCTTTAACATGATGTCATCCTTAACACCAGAATCCTTTGGTGTAAAGGACTTCCAAGGCCCACAGCATCCTAAAATGTCCTTGTGGGACAAAGGTGAGGTCCTTACCCAGTGTTAGGCGAGAAGGATGAATCAAAGGTCAGCTTCAGTCCACGAGCGAGCTGCATGGAAGAGAGAGATGGTACAGGTTAGCCGAGGGCAGGGCCGTGGATGCTGCGATGGGAATGAGCCAGGCCAGGAATTCTGGCGGGCCAGCCCTACCTGGTCTTCCACGGTGATCTCGGTACCCAGGGTGTTGTCTGTGTTCCACTTCTCTGTAAACGTCAGCCCATATTCAGTCCATCTGTACTTGGTTTCCAGGCTGCCGTTCACTTTGGTGGTCTCTGTGTTGGCAGAGCCTGAGCTGGTAAATTCCTTAAAGGAGAAAGAAAGAGTCTCAGCCCACAGTCCAGCCTGCCCTCAGCTCACAGTCCAGCCTATCCTCAGGACCTCTCAGCCCACAGTCCAGCCTGCCCTCAGGACCTCTCAGCCACAGTCCAGCCTGCCCTCAGGACCTCTCAGCCACAGTCCAGCCTGTCCTCAGGACCTCTCAGCCACAGTCCAGCCTGCCCTTAGGACCTCTCCAGGCAGGCTGGAGTAAGAGTCTCCAGCATGTCCAGGCAGAACTATTTCTACAGTTCAGTTAGATACTGAAAATACAAAGGCATGAAAGAGCCTGCTACCAAAAGGAACCTTCTGGGGAGTTCTTTGGAAGATAGCTTCTGTCCTCCCCTACGGCCCTGAAGTCTAGACAGGAAACCACCCAGCTTCCATCCTGTCTGTAGCCTCAGACAGAGAGAACCATTGAGCAAAAGCTGACATAGCAGAATTCTAAACCCCACACTCTTCCTTCCAACAACTGCTGTAGATACAACCTAAAAACAAGGATGTTTCTAAATAATAATGAAACGTTAAAAACCTAGGTAGGTAGAGCACACCTTTAACCCCAGCACTTGGGAGGCAGAGGCAGGTGGATCTCTGTGAATTTGAGGCCAGCCTGGTCTACATAATGAGTTCTAGGGCATCCATAGCCATGTAAAGAGACCCTGTCTCAAAAAAAAAACAAACCTAAAATAAATAAAAATATAGGTTAATAGGGCTGAAGAGATGGCTCAGTGGTTTAGAGCACTTACTGCTCTTGTAGAGGACGTGGGTTCAGTTCCCATCACCCACAATGCAGTTCACAATGACCCATAAAAGTAACTCCGGTTCCGGTTCCAAGAGATATAACCTCCTTTGTCCTCCCCAGGTGCATACAAGTGGTGCATACAAACCCTCTCTCCTCTCTCTCTCTCTCTCTCTCTCTCTCTCTCTCTCTCTCACTCACACACACACACACACACACAAAATCAATCTTAAAAAAGAAAAAAGAGGCTGAGCAATGGCGGTGCATGCCTTTAATCCCAGCACTTGTGAGGCAGAGGCAGGTGGATCTCTGCGAGTTCGAAGTCTGCCTGGTCTACAGTATGAGTTCTAGGACTACACAAAGAAACCTTGCCTTAAAAATCAGAAAGGAGGGAGGGAGGGAGGGAGGGAGGGAGGGAGGGAGGGAGGGAGGGAGGGAGGGAAAAAAAGAAAGGAAGGAAGAGGGCTGGAGAGATGGCTCAGCAGAGGACCTGGGTTCAATTCCCAGCACCCACATGGCAGTTCTTAACTGTCTATAACTACAGTTCCAGGGGATCTGACACCTTCACACCAATACACATAAAAAAAAAAAAAGTTAAATAACTATTAAAAAGAAAAAGAAGGGGGTTGGGGATTTAGCTCAGTGGTAGAGCACTTGCCTAGCAAGCGCAAGGACCTGGGTTCGATCCTCAGCTCCAAAAAAAAAAAAAAAAAGAAGAAAAAGAAGGAAAGAAAGGTTCAATTTTAAAGTAAGAAAGAAGCATCAAGGACGGATCCGGTTAGAGGTTTGGGTCAGTGGTAGAGCACTTGCCCACAGTAATCAGGCCTAGAGTTTGAGTTCCTCCAACACCACAAAACAACTTGCAAACAAGCAACAAGCATGACAACTTACCGGAGGCCACTGTTATTCTCCTAGGACCACTGACACCAGAGCACCTGCCACACGGAGATGATAAGGGAGCAAGCACCAAGAGCCACAGTCCAGGCAGGCGACTGCTGGCCCTGCCAGCCCGGCCACAGCAGCCCCTACTGGTCAGGAACAAATATACTGTCCCATGCAAGATGAGCAACTTACCAATCCATTCTCAGACTTCGTTTTCAAATCAAGTTTTATTAAGCCAAAGCCTAAAAAAATAAAAACAACCACAAACAGGTTAACTAACTAAGCCAGAGGGGCAGGAGGTGTAGCTTAGCGGTAGAACAATCGCTAAGAAGCTCAAGGCCTAAGACTGGATCTGCAGCACTAGAAACATAATAAAAACTTAAAGCTACGACACCTCTGCCTGCCTCCTGGCCATCCGGAACTGCTTAAAGAAACTCACTGTAGCCCTAAGACATGGGGGTACCTGGCCTCCACCGCTGCTTATGGGAAGCCAGTGCAACAGTGGCAGACAGAGAGAATGCAGGCCGCACCGGTGCCCATGCAGGGCCTGGGGGTGGGGGAGGTTCCCAGCAGCTGGCAGGGACACAGGCATCAGGCCTGGTGGGCCCATCAGCTAAATTTAGAATGGCATTCTACTGGGGCAGACGCTGGAGCTTGCAAGAGACTGCATCAGCTACTTGTCCTGCAATGCCTGGGCCTCACCACCGGGTGGCGCAGAGCCGCAGGAAGCGCATCCTTAGGACTGGATACATAAGTTGTCAGCTGGGAACTGACCACCAAGTGTCCCAAACACGCCAACCCTGTTTGTAGATGAAAGGCCTTCCATTCCGCCATTGCTCCCGACTCCTTCCTCCAACACTCACCGTAGCCCTTGGTGAAGACATCCCTGGCAGACTTGCCAAGATCAGCATATGTGGGAGGCACAGCCATCTTCTGCCACAACAAAAGAAGCACCAATATGAATGAAAGCATTGGTAATTATGGAAATTAGTTTACCGCCAGTAAAAGTTATTTGACATAATTTAACAACCAATAAAAATCACCCAGCTCAAAAGTCCCAGGCATCTTTCCCTGCCAGGTGTGGGTGTGCCGTGAGCTCTCTCGCCCTTCCTTTGAGGCCAGAGCTGGAGGAGCTTGGTGATCAACCTGACTTTAGCAGCCCCAGGCCTAAGCACAAACCCAGAGCACAGGGAGAGTCAGACAATATTTGATGAATGAATGAACTGTCAAAGACACACTCCCAGAAGCCAGCCACTTAGCTGAACCGGGGAACTCTCGCCAATACAGCCAATACAGCCAATACAACGTATCTTCTTACAAATACCGGCTGTTCAGCTGGTAACTGAGGGGAAATCAGTTCCCCATGGCAATCGACGTATTTTGCGCATGGCTCTGATTTCATGCTCTCAACAAGTATCAATGGAGTACGTACTTTTACATGCCACCACCAGCCTGACTTTTCACAGAATTTTCACATTTCGGGGACCACCTTTCCTGTAGGACAAGCTAGGTAAGTAACTCCTCACCATGAAGAGAAATTCAGGCACATGCTACAAAAGGGAATCTGGGGCCAGCGAGATGACTCGGGGGCTCTTTAGCCTTTAGCTACCAAGCCTGAGTTCAATCCTTAAGACCCACATGGTAGACCCCACCCCCAGCAAGTTGCCCTCTGACCTATGCACACACACCAATAACAACCACAAATATATATAATATATATATATATTATATATATTACTTTTTAAAAATGTAATTTTAAAAATTGTAAAAAATTGATTTTTTTTTGTTTGGTTGGTTTTTTTTGTTTGTTTGTTTGTTTGAGACAGGGTTTCTCTTTGTGGTTCTGGCTGTCCTGGAACTAACTCTATAGACCAGGCTGGCCTCAAACTCAGACACCTGCCTGCCTCTGCATCCTGAAGAACTGGGATTAAAGGTGTGAGCCACCAACACCTGGCAATTTTGTTTTAAAGACAAGATCTCATCTAGCCCAGGTTACCCTGGAACTCACTATCTCGCTGGGATGGTTGATATTGTCAGGCTTGACAGAGTCTAGCATCACCTGGGAAATGGACCTCACCGCTGGTGGCACCATCCTCTGCCTGAGATCCCTGACTAAGTTGAGAACGGGAGCAGAGCAGCAGTACCACTCAGCACTCTCCGATTCCTGACTGTGGATCGGCTGTGACTCATTGCTTCAAGACCCTGCTGCCTTGGCCTCCTGCCCTGTGCACTGCACCCTTGAACACTGAGCCTCAATAAACTCTTCCTTAAGTTGCTTTTGTCAGAGTATTTTATCACTGTAACAGGAAAGGAAACTAAGTAACCAAGGACGACCTTGAACTCCTCATCTTCCTGCCTCTGGGATTACAGGAGTATACTGTCACACCTAGCAAGGCTTTAAACATTTATTGCACTCCAGTGTGACTTTAGTTTTTAAAGATTTATTCTATGTGGGTGTGTTTGCTTGGGTGTATGTATATGCAACACACTCACGCCTGGTGCCTGAGCAGGCCAAGAAAGGAAAGTCAGACCCCGTAGAACTGGGATTACATATAGTTACATCTGTGTGGATGCTGAGACTTCTGTAAGAGCAACAAGTACCTGCTGAGCAGCTTCTAGCCCCACTGGACCTTTATTTTAAAAAGAGCAACTATCAGCCAACCAGTGGTGGTACGCACCTTTAATCCCAGCACTTGAGAAGGAGAGGCAGAAGGATCTCTGTGAGTTTGAGGCCAGCCTGGTCTACAGAGGAAGTTCCAGGACACCCAGGGCTACATACTGAGAAACCCTGTCTTGAAAAAACAAAACAACCCCCCCCCAAAGCAACTTTCAAAGTACTCTCTGGGGAGTTTAGCCTAGAGCCCAGGGGTAGCACACTTGCTTAGCAAACATGAGGCCCTGGGTTCCAGCAATAGTACCATCAAGTTAAAAACTCTTTTTTTTTAAATGTGGATGAGTACACACACATGGGTGCAGGTACCCTAAGAGAACAGAAGAAGGCACTGGTTGTTATACATGACTAAGTCAGTCAAATATTTATTAAGCATCTCAGTGGCCAGAGAAAGAGAATAACTCTGATTGTCTCTGCTGTAAGGATGACATTATATTCCTGGAAGGTTTTATGTTGACAAGATGTATAGAAAAAATGAAAATCCTACTCTGGGACAGCACACACACTGTGACTTCTGTCCTAGAAGAAAAGGCATCATAAATGAGAAAATTCTGTCCCAGCATCATTAACTTCACTAACCAAAAGAGTGGTTCCATTTTTTTTTTTCCTCTTCCTGAGATGGGGTCTCATGTAGTCCAGGCTGGCCTGGAACTTTCTATATAGCCAAGGATGACCTTGAACTTCTAAGATTCTACCCCAAAACTGCTAGGATTACAGGCATGTATCACCACACCTCATTTGTACATTGCTGGGGTCAAATCTAGGGCTTTGTGGCGGTGGTGGCACACGCCTTTAATCCTGGCACTCGGAGGCAGAGGCAGGCGGATCTCTGTGAGTTCGAGGCCAGCGTAGTCTACAGAGTGAGATCCAGGACAGACACCAGAACTACACAAAGAAACCCTGTCTCAAAAAACAAAACAAAACAAAACAAACAAAAAAAGATTTTACTATAACATAGGTTCATTATTCCACTTAAGAAATAATCTGTATTTACCATGATCCTGAAGTTTTAGCTGCTTTGTGGTTTAAAAAAAAAAAAAAAATTAGTGCTTTGTGTACACTGGCAGGCACTTTGCCAACTGAGCTAAATCCCCAGCTTGGTTCCTTTCACTTTTAAATACTGTACACCTAAATTATCAAATTGAATCTGCATACATGTCACCTAACATGACACACGTATGCACTCACAAGCGTGAATATACTTGTATTCTTCTGGCAAGTGAGAGCCCCCTGGGAAAGAATTCAGGTGATCCCCGAGAACAACCAATATCAACCGATCAAAGTCTTCACTTCAAAGACCACAAAGAGTCCACAGCAGGGCCAGCAAGCTAATTCCACTGCCACACCCGACAATCTCAGTTGGATCCTTGGAACCTGCATGGTGGAAGGGAGAACCAACTCCCAAAAGTTATCTTGTGCCCTCCACACAATAAATCAACCCATCAATAAACAAGTAATTAAATGCCATTTAAAAAATTGAAAGACAGTTCCCAACCAAACAAAGTACGTGCTCTAAAGAACCATCCATGGACCTCAGTGCTAACAGATCCTCAGTCCAGGCTGTAGATAGAGTAGGGCTTCAGAGGCTCTGCTCACCCTGTCCTACTTTTGCTGTTCTTGTTTCTTGCACATGAACAGGCCGGAACCATGGGTCACATTAGGGTCAGGACAGAGAAGAGGGCAAAGATTTGCCTGACACTGCCCTGCCAGCTAGAACTGGGGACTCACCTCTTTCCACTGGCCTCATCCTTCAAACTAACCCCGCAGGCACATGTACCCCCAGGGGCAGGCAGGAGACTTCACACTCAGGCCTGGAAAAGCAGCCCACACCTCAGACCAGATGGGCCTGACCCTTCCTAAGAAAAGTCAACAGCATTCAACCCTGGGCTGAAAGATAACACAGCCCAGCAGACCTGCAGAACATCTTGGCAGAGAGCCCAGAACATTCTCCGTCTCTGCCTGGATTAAGAGCTATCTGTGAAAATACAAAAACAGGGATATGGAGAGATGGTTCCTTGGTTAAGAGCACTTGCTGCTCTTACAGGGGACTCTGGTTCAATCCTCAGTACCATATGGTGACTCACACCTATCCATAACTTCAGTTCTGGAGGATCCAATGCATATGGTACACACACATGCAGACAAAACGTATACATATAAAATAAATAAATAACTAAAAATTGAAGCAAAGCAAACAAACAAAAAAAAAAAAGCCATCTGGAGACAGAGCTGTCCCTCCCTACCAGCAGGAGCAGAGAGGGAGCAGGCCCATCCACAGCATCCATGGTCACTAAAGCCCACCCCAATTCTGACCAGATTTTAAGATTTCATCTTATCTTTGTGTATACATCTGTGTGTGTGTGTGAGTATGTGTATGTGTGTGTGTGTGTGTGTGTGTGTGTGTGTGTGTGCATGCAAGGTGCCTGTAGAGGCCAGAAGAAGACACCAATCTCTTGGAGCTGGAGTTACAGGTGGTTATGAACCATCCAATGCGGGAGTTGGGAACCATACTCAGATCCAATGTTAAAACGCGCCCTTGCCCTTCATCCCAGGGCCAGCCTGGCCTACAGAGTGAGTCCCAGGACAACCAAGGCTACACAGAGAAATCGTATTTCAAAAAACCAAAAAATAAATAAATAAAGGAAAACAGCCGTGTTCTTGAGTCATCCAGATAGTGCACCCGTCCGTGCCTGCTTTTCTGTTTTTTTGTTTTTTGTTTTTCTTTGAGACCAGATTCTACATAGCCCAGGCTGGCCTCAAACTCACTGTGTAGACAGGGATGTCCTTGAACTTCTGATCTTCCTGTCTCCATCTGACAGTGCTGGGAGACCAAGCATTTCGGATGTATGCAGTGTTGGGGCTCTGTACTCTACCAGCTGGGCTGTGTCTCCAGTCTGTCCGAGGTCAGAACCACCCTCTGCAGCAGCATCCACATCCCTTCAGAAGCCCAGCCCTGAGCGTGAAGCAGAGCATCTGGACACAGGCCAGGCAGTCAGCCCTGCACAGTCAGGCAGTCAGCCCCACGCCCAGGCAGAAGGTGGCCTGAAACGACATGACTACAGCTCTGCCTGGGTGTTGGAACTGAGGCTCAGCCTGGGGGCTTCATGCCAGTCAGAGGCAAGAAGACAGCAAGGTGAGCAGGACAAGGCAAGGCAGACCAGCTACCAATGACAGCTTTGAAGAGGACCCGGAAGTCACAAGTGACAGTGCTCGATGCTTCCCCTCCAGTCTGCCAGCCTACCAACCCAAGTCTTCCCTGGCCGACCTTGAACAAATTATGCCAGCACCACTCTAGCCTAAGGAATGGATACCCAGCCATACTGGAAGCTCTGAGGGGAAGGATTGTATATCACCTAGCAGTCTACACAACACACTTACATAACCTCCATCTTGGGGGGGAGGGGGTGCAACGACATCTTCCTGACTCATCAGCTGCATGCCAGTGACAGCTGCTCATTCACCGTGCTCCCACCCTCCCCTCCCCTCCTCCTCCCACACCACACCCTGAACTCAAAGCTTCCTCAGAGCCTGTCAAGCCTATGTTTGTCCAAATGTGTATAAAGATGTCAAGGCCCGGCACATAATGGGCATTCATGAGTGAATACGTAATGAGCATATTATATTCTTAATTAGATGTATTTAGAGAGCCTGTGCCATGGTGCACCAGTGGAGGTCAGAGGACAACTTGCAAGAGTTAGTTCTCTCCTCCCACCATGAGGGTTCTGGGAACTGAACTCGGGTCTTCAGACCTGGCAGCAAGCACCTTTACCTACTGAGTCGTCTCCTCAGCCCAAAGTGTCATTGCAAGCTGGGCTTGCTGCATGCTCTTTGCTGTGGCCGTCTCAGAGGCTAAGGCCAGAGAAGAGCTTCAGGGGTGGGATGAGACTCAACAGATAGAGTACTTGCCTAGCATTAGCATGCACAGAGCCCCCAGCACTGCATAAACCAGGCTTGGTAGCACACGTCTATAATCTCAGCCCTCAGGAGGTAGAGGCAGAAAAAAAAATACAAGAAATTCAAGGTCAGTGTGAGTTCGAGGCCAGCTTAAGCTACAAAAGACCCTCTTTCAAAACTGGCGGGGAGGAGAGGCTGGAGAGATGGCTTGGAGGTTAAGGGTACTTGCTGTTCTTGCAGAGGACCCAGATTTGAGTCCCAGCTCCCACAGCCACCTATAATTCTAGACTTCCTCTTCTGACTTCTTAAGTGAAGAGAAGATGCCCAAAGAATAAAGAAGGGGGGAGGGACCAAGCGGGGAGTTCTAGAGGATCTAGGGCTATTATTCCAGCTCCCGCTCAGTAAAGAATATCATTGTAACAAAAGGAGGAAGGTAGAAAGTTGCGGTCAGACAATAGGAACAAGAAAATTACAATGTAACCAGGAAGCAGGCGCTTCCCGTGCAAGGCAGCTGGAAAGTCAGAGCAGAGTAGACTAGGAGACCCCAGGGCAGCAACCCCACTAGGAAACAGCTGAGACCAGGCTGAGGGACCCAGTACCCTCAGGGGTAAACACTGGCTGTTTTAGGCCTCAAAACCAGGCACAGATTTCTTTCCAAGAGCCTCTGCAGCATGACAACCCCAAGGCTGGCAAAATGTCAATGCAGCGATCCAGGAAACAGAGTGCGAACACAGTCCATTTTTTGGAGGGCAACTGATAGACAATTAACTGAGCATTAATTCTACTCCTAGGAACACCCCCACTGCAGTGTTCTAGGCACCCCAAACCTATGCCCACTGCCTGTCACACCAAACCCAGAAGTGACCAACACGCTCATCATTAGGAAAATGAGCCAAAAGTAGGACACTAACAGACTGAGGAAGCCCATTAGCCATCAAAAACAATGAGGTGAGGTGGATATGGTGGCAGAAGCCTGTAATTCCAGCACTTGGGACAGGGAGGTCAGAGGATCAAAAGTTCAAGGTCATCCTTGACTACATAGGGAATTTGAGCGGCCTGAGTTATGAGACTGTCTCAAAACAACAATAATAATAGTGGCTGATTTATATGTGAGAACACAGAACACTATCTAAGTACAGCTAAATGAAAAGAAAAAGCCAAGCTGCAGCTCTTAGGAAGCAGAAGCAGGCAGATGTCTATGAGTTCAAGGCTAGCCTGGTCTACCTAGTAAGTAGTTCGGTACAGTACAGCCAGAGCTGCATAGTGAGACACTGTCTCCAAAAAAAAAAAAAAAAAAAAAAAATAGAGAAGAAGAAAAATCAAAAGAAAGAGAAAGAAAATAGCATGCCACATCATTAATGTAAGGTCTTTTTACATGCACCTTTTCACACATTCGTGAATTTGTGAATGAGCGGAACAGAACAGGAAAGACGGTCCCATCTGAACAGGATGGCCGCCTTGGGGAAGAACACGGTTTTGGGAAAGTAGAGGTGGAGTTCAGATATGGTTTCCTTTTTTTTATTCTACTTCATTATTTAAATGTTGTTGTGAAGAACAGAAAATAGTGGAAGTCACCAATATCCCAACATGTCACTGCAGTCAAGAAGCTGCCAGAGGGCTAGAGAGCCAGCACAGAGGTTGAGGGCACTCACTGTCCATTCTACACAAGACCTGGGGTGGGTTTCTAGCACCCACATGGTGACTTACAACCATCTATAAAACCAGCTCCAGGGCTCCTGTGCCCTCTTCTAGCTTCTCAGGCACTGCACACACATGATATGCATACAAACATAGACACATAAAATAAAAAAATAAATCTTTTTTTTTTTCCTTAAGAGAAGGGACTAGAGAGGTGGTGGCTCAGAGGTTGAAAGCAATGGCTACTTTCCCTGAGGACCTGGATTCAATTCCCAGCACCCACATGGTAGCTTACAACCATCTGTAACTCCAGTTCCAGGAGATCCAGTGCCCTTTGAGGATACCAGGCATACAAATGGTGTACGTATATATGTACACTTAAAACACCCATTGACACTGGGGGGGGGGGGTAATTTCATTTAGCCGGGCACTGGAGGCGCACGCCTTTAATCCCAGCACTCGAGAGGCAGAGACAGGCGGATCTCTGTGAGTTTGAGGCCAGCCTGGGCTACAGTGTGAGTTCCAGGAAAGGCGCAAAACTACACAGAGAAACCCTGTCTCGAAAAAACAAAAAAACAAAAACAACACCCATTGACATAAAATAAATTTTTACAATGCCAGAAGGAAAAGCTGTCTAGACAGTGTCCATATTGGTTCCAAGAACTGATTCAAACTGTAGCCCTATTACTAGGCAAGGCCATAGGGGCACAGTCCATTCCGGAGGGACCAACAACTGAGCTACTCTGCCCAGAAAGCAAGAGCAGGGCAGAGCTCCTTAACTTCGGGGTATGTGAGCATTGCCAAGGCACCTGTCAGCTGCCTGGGAGCAGGAAACAATGGTCTACGAAAAAGACTAGGCTCCCTCTTCACTATAAACCCACCAGGACCCCAAACGTGACATAGGCTCTGCCTGCGGGTGACACAGACAGCAGGGTGGCTTCAGGCCTCACACCTAGCCAAGAAGTAGAGTCTTCTGAACACTGGTAACACCCTCAGTGAGCTCAGATCCCCTGCCCCCAAAAGCAAGGGGGAACAGGACAACTCCCCAAAGAGCAGGAGCCACCCTGCCATGGCATCTCCCAGACCATCCAGGTAACTACAGGTGATTATGAAAGGTCATCAGCCCAGCAGAAGAGCACTGGGTGTGAAGAGACCCACAGCCACACCCTTTCTCAGGTACCCCATATCCTGGCCCCATCTTTGCAAATGACTTCCTCATTATACTGCAGGGCTAACCAGAGAATAGTGTACGCAGATACTGTCAGGAGCCAAAGCAACACAGCCACTGAATGCTTCCATCACCATCCCAGGATTCCCCTCAATGAGAATCATAGGACAACTTTGGCTCCGCTGCTTCTCCAACAGTTGAGGGTTGGTTGGATTTCCAGAGCAAAAATGGACAAGCTTACAAAGAGGTATCAGGGGATGGAGAGATGGTTCAGCAGTTAGGAGGGCTGGCTGCTTTTGCAGAGGCCCATGGTCTGGTTCCCAGCACCCACATAGGGGTTCATAACCACCTCTAACTCCAGTTCAGGAGGTTTTATGCTCTCCTCTGGACCCAAATGAACATGATGTGCTAACATATGTTCAGGGAAAACACTCACACACATAAAATAAAAAATAAAAGAGGCCAAGTTCGATCATAGCAAAATCAACTACCAGCAGAAGGTAGGCCCAGCTCAGGATTATTTACACACACACACACACACACACACACACACTACAGACATACACACATACTACAGACAGACATAACATAAACACACACACACACACACACACACACACACACACACACACACAACAGCACAGCACTATCTTTCCAAGCAAAGGCAGCCCAGGGAACAGTCACTAGTCACTGGATCCAGATGCTGGCGAGGCACTGGCCCTCTGTTCTGGAAGCAGGCTGTGTTCCCAAAGAAGCTGCCCCCTCCCCCCTCCACAGAGTCTCACAGGGGGCAGCCTGGCTTTCCAGGCGCTGCTTCTATTTTAAAACACTCTGGAAGCTGGGCCACCACCAACAGTCCTCTTCCCAAGGCTTGGGAGAATATTAGCTGACTCAGGGCAGCCTGCCTACCCACTCACCCACCCGTGAAGAAGAGAAGGCTCTGCTGGCAGCCAGCACTCCAGGGTCTAAGGTCTAGCCGTATACACCAGGGCTCCAGCACAGCCATAGGAACCTCAAGAGTCCTCACAAAGCAGTTCTTTATGCGCTCAGCCTCAGGAATCAAGAGCATCTGGGCCCACTTCCTACTCCCCTTTCTAGGTAAAAGACCCTGAGTTAGTCTTTCTGACCCCGTTTTTTCATAATGCACTTAATACTGTGGCTAATACACACAGAAGGCATGCAACAGACACAACTACAATTCCATCAAGATGATAGACGATAGGTAATTTGTTGATTGATGAGCAGGTGGATAAATGTTTTTGTTTGGTTGGTTGGTTTTGCTTTTTCTTTGCAGCCCTGGTAGTCTGGGAACTCACTCTGTAGACTAGGCTAACCTCGAATTCACAGAGACCGGCCTGCCTCTGCCTCCCAAGTGATGGGATTAAAAGTGTGAACTACCACTGCCCAGTTTGTTTTTGTTTTGAGACAGGGTATAAAGTAGCCCATAAGTGAGTCTCAAATTCATTACGCCACCTTGAATTTGATCCTCCTGCCTCCACCTCCTCTGAAGTGTGTGTCCTACCACACTGACTTTCTACAGTGTTGGAGACAGGACCCAGGGCTTCCCGCCTGCTGGACAAGCATTCTGAGCCCCATGCCAGCCCAATAGCTAGTTTCTGTTGCTATATTTGTGACTAGGTATCTAACCAAGCCCTTGTTTTGCATATTTACTATTATAATAATGGTTTCTGAGCATCTTGTCAGACTCACCCTGAACCACAGGGTCTACAGTCCTCCTTATCCATAAAGAAGTATTGTTTAACTGGATACTGTCTGGCCAGGTCCTGGAAGAACACCTCCCATCTCATCCCAGGGAAAACTAGCCCTTCTAATACTCAGCTCCAAGATCCTTGCTGGAAACAGGACTGATTCCTCTGGGCACTGTCCACAGCAGATGGCCAACACCCGCTACATATCTCTTTCTGTTCCCAACCAGACAGTGATTTCTACTTTACAGACTCACACCTATGAGCAGAAAACGACCCTGTGCCCAGGCACCAAGTTACACAGCAGAGTCACGGACTACACACACTCTGAGCTCCAAAATGGCCAACAGTGACAATCACACTTCTATAGCAGACCCCGGGGTGACAGTGCACACCTACAACCCCAACTCTCAGGTGGAGACTGCTTACAGGTAGGAAGTTGTCCTCTGACCCCCACATGTGCTCCCCACCTCCAAACAAATAATTAAAAACAAACAAACAAACAAAGCACTTTATGACAGAGAAACTAAGACATAAGAAAGCTACTTAGCCTAGCTAGACCCTGTGGCTTTTGTCAGTCCGATCAGGGTTGAGAGCCCAGGCTGCCCTCTGGAGCTTTTTCTTGCTCAGCTCTAGGTAAAGTGCTTAGACCCTCTGACTAACAGTGAAATGGCAGCCCGTGCCCAGGCGCAGCTGAGCCTGCCCCCATCCATCATCCTGTCTTGATGACTACCCCGGAACCTGAGGAAAATACAAAGTTACAGACCACAACCTTTCTGGAATCCTGTAGAGGCTAACCTCCCGACTTTGGCAGTTCTCAGCCACAGTTTCCCTCCATCAGTACTACTGGAGGTGTCCATCATTCTGTGGGAAATTTCAGCAAGAGCAAAGGGCCCCAGAGCACCTTGACAATACTCAAGGTACTCAAGGGTTGCCCTTACCACCACCACCTCAAGAGTCCAGAGTCTACACCTGCCTCAGGTCCAGCATGAGTACTGTATGGTCCCGAACATCCAGTCTAAAGCCTCATTCTAAGTATCAGAAATAAAGCAAAGCAATCCCTGGGAGCACCCACTGCTACAGCTGGGGCCAGGTACCTTACTTAAAGCCATACGATAGTAGAAGCCACCAGACACACACACCTGTCAGAAAGGGAAGGCGCAACGGGCGAAGGCCTTGGCCAGGATCCCATTTACAAACAATCACTCCTACTTCAAGCCCAGATACACCCGTTTGACAAGTTCTCACAGGACTTGGGAAGTTGTGGAATGTTAAGAGTTCCTTCTCATCTCTCATGGCTACTGCTGTAGGTTAGTATGTGCCATTATAGCTCTTTAAACATCTGTGACCCTGCTAGACCAGGATAGCCTCTAGAAGTGAGTGAGAGGCCCCTGTCTTCTAACGGGTATTCAAGATTCCACGATTTAATTAATGTGCACCTACCACATGTCACTTGCTGGGGTAGTGAAGAGTGGCATGAAAAAAAAAATAGCATGAAAAAGATGGGTTTATTGGACTGGAAAGATGGCTCAGGGGTTAAGAGTGCTTACTGCTCTTGCAGAGGACCCAGGTTTGATTCCCAGACCCATATTGGGCAGCTCACAACTGCCTATAATTCCAGTTCAGGGGAATCCTATACCCTCTTCTGGCCTCTGAGGGCACCTGCATGTATGCACATAAATTCACATAGGCACTGACACATTTAAATAGACATTTTTAAAAATGAATTTATCCCCCACAGACCTTTCTAACCCACCTAATGTGTGCCCAGTGGTTCCACCCAAGACCCTGAAGACAAAACTGCCTCGGTAAAGAAGCCTTTGGCCCATCTCTCTTGTCAAGGGGAGGGGGCTTTAAATGGCACAAGGCAGGGCTAAGCCCAGAGCTTTCCTGCAATTCAGCTGGGTCTACCTACCGTCAGACTTAGTGCTCCAGCCTGATGCCTGTCAGTCTCTAAACCGGCAGTGTTTCATGAATTATCCTCCAATTACTCAGTAGCTGGTGGTGCACAAATGCTTGCTACTAACATAGTCGTAATGGCATTAAAATAACAGACTGTAGATTTGAGTCCCTTCCAGGACACCATAGGAAACAAAAGGACCACGGGGAGGGGGCGGTGAATTCAATCCTCCCCAAAAGCTCCTAGGTAAGTTTCAAAGTTTCTATGGTGTCCTTGTGCATGCCCCAAGGCTTCGTGTTAATCGGATCATTTTTTTTCTTCCCCCCGAACTCAGTGAAGTATATATAATTGCTCCTATTTCGCTAATGAAAGAAACTAAAGTTTGAAGTCTTTCTACCAGTGTGACCTTGGGCAAACCATGAAGAGTTGTGGGCCTCCAATCAGACGTCAGGCCCTGAAAACAGTTTCCCTAATGCACAGTCGCATATGGCGACACGGAACACGGAATCCATCCCGAAGGCCAAGGAGGCCAGGCATATCGCTCCCTATGGGGTCTCGCCTCCAGTCCAGGCCCAGGTGCTTGTCCCTGAGGCCTAAGTCCACTCAGGACAGCCCGTTCCGTCCGGGAAGGCACTGGCATGCGCGGGAGGGACCCAGCGCCACCTACTCCGGGCGTGGGCCGACTAGGGCGTGTAGGGGCCGGGGGCTCCTGGGCATGGCCATGCTTGGAGCTCGTCCTCTCGGTGGAGAAAGATAGGTCTGCACAGGCCCTCGTGGCTGGTGGAGAAGGGTTTGGGCTGAGAGAGGGTCTCTTCCAGATCCATGCGGACGGGATCTTGAGCCAGAGGGCGCCGCCGGGGAAGGTCACCTACACCGCGGCCCGCCAGGCCTCCACGCGGCTGCCCTTGCCCTTCCGCTCGCACGTTCGGACCGCCCCTCACTCCCAACTGCAAGTGTTCTGGATGCTCTGGCTGGGATCTCTCCCTCCTGAGATCCGCTCGGCGCCCGCCCTCCAGGCCTCCTCTACTCGCCCGCTGACTCTCCAGGCCGGAGATGATCCTCCCTGGTTCACCCTTCCCGGGACCAGGCTCCTAGGCCCTGCGCCCTAGCCCGATCCTCCCTCTATCGCCTCCCTCGAGACTCCCCAGGATTTCTGCCCGAGGCCCCCAGGGACTCAGGCATAGCCGGGGCCCTCTTGCTGCGCCTACCTCGGAGGCGGTGACCGCGGGAGCAACAGCGGCTACGGCGGGGGCTGCAGCGAGCAGGCTGGGAGAGCAGGGAGCGGGCCGAGGGCGGGGCGGCGCGGAGCACGGCGGCGCGGACACGCCCCAGCTCTGCGCGCCCGGCCCCGAAGCTCCGCCCCCGGCTCCACCCCGGACAGCGCCCAGACCTGTCCTAGGGTCCTCTTCCCACCCCGCGAGCAGCTATCTGGCCCTCAGTGGCTCTGTGGCCATGTGCGACCGAGCGTAAAGGCCTGCGTGCACCCGGGCACGAGGCGATAGGGAGGCGTGGGGCTGACGTGCGTGAGGTGTGTGCGTGCGCGGGGACACGCGGGTCACTGCTGGAGCCTCCCGGCTGCTGGAAGCATTTGGGAAGAGGGGGAGGGGAGCTTCCGGCACACTGAGCAGTGGCCTGGGGACCTCAACGGATAAGGGCGCCGGAGTCTTGTGGCTCCTGAGCAGCCTCGAGGCCGCGAGTCACCCTGATGCCCAGTGGGGACACTGGGCTCCGGAGATGGCGCTGCATAGGGCGGAGCGGCTACTGTCGTCCTCTACTGTGCGCTCCGACCTCGCTACACCAGGTTTCCAGAGCCTGCGACACGCCCGCGTGCGTCAGCGAGTGAATTCCGAATTAAACTCCCCTGACACCCGGCTCTACACAGCAAATTTGCGTGCAGTTTTCCCTCTTGGCAAAGCCTCTAGCCGCCATTTCCCAAGCAATTGCGAAACTAGAAAAGGCAAAGTGAGTTTTGTGAGACTCGCTGCAGAGGCTCACTGCATGTAGAGGTCACGCGGGTTCTGGATGTCCGCTCTCCTGCAGTGTGGAGCTGACGGTCACTTTCTCCCTGCCTGGTCTCAGCACAGGTTCTCCTTCCCTGGGCTGAGCGGCTCCCAGCTGCCCACGCCAAACCAAATCAAAACAGGCTTGGAGAATCTGTGAAATCGCGGGTGAATGAAGACCTCACACCTTTTGCCTTCAACTAACAGACGTCCTAAGAGAATCCAGGCGGCATTTGGGGTCCAGTGGAGGAAGCGCCAGTTGGTTGCCCACAACCAGCTGTGGCTGAATAAGGCAGCTGGGATATTGGCCACTCTAGGTTTAAAATGCTGATCCAGTGGGCTGAAAGAAGGGAACTAATAAAGGAGAGAGAGAGAGAGAGAGAGAGTGTGTGTGTGTGTGTGTGTGTGCGTGCGCGCACGCCCAGATGGAAAGAACTCAAGTTCAAGCTTTTATATAGCTTATACAGTTTTTATATAGCTTCCCAAGTCTGCAGATCCACCTGACAACGAAGACCCAACCCACTCCAAGAGTAGAGCAGGTCGGGAAAGCTGCTGAGTCACGGGGAGTGCAGGGAGAGAGTTGGAAGGACAAGACCTGGGGACACTGAGAGACAGGGAAGCCTTGTCTCCAAGAGTCTTACACTTGGCCCTGGGCTCTGATGTCCAGTTGTGGGGCAGAGAGCCAATGTTCAAGGTCCTCCTGGCCCTCCAAGTACCAGCATCCCTTCCAGGACCCTCAGTCTGGAGAGTTCCAGTGGTCTCTGTCTTCCCCAGCTGCCTTGGGTAGAATTTGACATCACTATGACAACTTCTGGGCCACTTTTGGCTGTGTGGCCCTGGGCAGAAAGTGGGGCTTCTCAGAACCTCAACTTGGGCACGTTGGTGTGTGTTTAAAATAAAGCACGTGGGTCTGGGGATGGAGCAGCGAGGTGGAGCACTTGCTAAGACTCGGTGAGCAGTCTGTGTCCCTTTCCCTGGGGACATAAACAACTATTCATCGTAGAGGGCACTTATAACCCACTAAAGAGTTCAACCCAAAGTCCCCCTTGGCAAACCGATGAAGGTGTTTAAGTTATTCGCAAGGAGACTCAAGGTAGCTGAAAAGACCAGCCCAGCATGGCTCAGGCACACAGAAGCCGCCTGCATTCCCCAGGGCTGTGTACAACTTACAGGCCGTGCATCCAGCCGCTCCTCTCCGGCACCTATCTAGATAACCTTGGGAGGGACCTCATGAGTCTGAAAACTGAACTTGCCAAGCCTCTTATCCTTCAACAGCTTCCTGGGTTTTTTTATTTTACTTTCTGGGGCTGGGGAGTGAATCTAGGACCTGGAGCACCACGCTAGGTAGCTTCCTGACTTTTATGTATCTCTTTCCTTCCAGAAGAGAAAGTTTCCATTTCAAGTAGCTACACAAGAAAGGCAAAGAAAATCAGCTAACTAGGAAGTGAGCCCTTGGGGTTGGGCTCTAACCACACTAGAAGGATGACTCATTGATCTCAGTCTTTAGGGAGAGGGAGCAGCAGGTCACCTTTCTAATAGGACCCTGTTCAGCCTCCCCTCCCAGCCTGACAAAGCTGATTGGGCTGGGACGGAAAACCTGATTCAACCCTGCCCAGTCAGGCTCTTCCTTGCAAATTTGAACTAAGAAATCCAGAGTCTGAGAGAAGCAGGGAGACCGTCGCAATCGGCAAGCTCCTCAAGGCAGGCTTGGCATCTCTATCAGCCCTGAAAAGCAAGCAGAGCACTCAGTGTAGGGTTGCCAGAGGCTTTGGACCCATTTCCTCACGGAACCCCTCTGGGAGTTTGAGTTCCCCAGACCTAGTTCGATTCCATGAGACTCCAGAGAGGTCTTGCTGACTTGTGGGGACAGGTCAGTCCTCACCATAGTTTCTCTTGGGGTAAGTGACCCTGTATCACTTTCTTTCAGAGCACACCCTTCATTGGAGCCGACTCCAGAGGCAGGGGGCAGTGTCATGTGACAGAGCCCTGCTCTTCCCTGGTTCTGGAGAGGAACCAGTGAGGCCCTGGAGGAGTTCTCTAGCTGTGGAAATAGACTTTCCCTAAAATCAAAGCTGAGGCAGAGAATAGCTGTGTGGCTAGACTGAACCTGAATCTAGCCTGGCTTGCTGCTTCCCAGTTATCTGAGACAGTAGGTTCCCACCTTCCCACCTCCATTTTTTTTTTTTTTTTTTAATTTTTGCCTAGTTTGTTTACATTGGATTTTCTTTTAGGTGCTAAACCCAGTTGCTGTCCTCCTTCACAAAGAACAAAGTAAACCATTTAGGGAGGTACTGAAATGGATTATGAGTGTAAGACTACTTTACTCCATTACTTTGGAGGCTAGATCAGAAGTTCAATGTACCCTTGGCTACATAGTGAGCTCAGAGCCAGCCTAGGTTATATGAAATCCTGACTCAAAAAAAAAAAATTCACCTCAGGGAAGTTCTTCCTTATACTAGGTCTTCTTTTTTCTTATTTCATTTATTATTATTATTATTATTATTATTATTATTATTATATTTCACATTTTTATTTACATGTGTCCCCGTGGGCGCGCAGGTTAAAGGACAGCTTGTGGGATCCCTTCTTTCATCTCCCCATGTGGGTCCTGGGGATTGATGGGCCCTCAGTCCTGTCCTCCCCCATCATCTGCAGCCTGCTGAAGTGTTTCAGAGACTTCCTGTGGGGAAACCCTCATTCATAATGTTAATGGAAGCAATCATAATGCTGTCCACATTATTGTGACCACATCACAGAATACAGGCAAGTTTTGACAAGCCAGATATGATGTCTAGAGATGCCCATGCCATCCTATTTATGGGGCCCTGTGAGTATATTCCTTAAAGCGGGGTCTTGCTGTGTAGCTGAAGCTGATTTTAACTCATGGCGAATCTCCTGCCTCAGCCTCCTAACTGTTGGGATCATGGGTATGTACTACCATACCCAGCAAAGATGCTTTTTTTTTTTTTTAAGGATTCATTTATTTTACTTTGTGTACATTGCCTGTATATAGGTCTAGATGCCACAAGCATGCTTGGTGCCCCCAGAAGTCAGAAGATTGTGTCAGGTCCCCTGGAGTTCTGAATGGTTGTGAACCATCATGTGCATGCTAAGAAATATGAACCACCAAGTGGTTTCCATGACCAGATCCAAACATCCAGGAAACCATCGCCATCAACAATCTGTACAGATGCCAATCACATCCCTACATTTTCGTGTGATGACTCTGTAGAGACTAGGGAGATGGCTCAGCCATTAAGAGCATTGGCTGCTCTTGCAGAGGACCAGGTTCCATTCCCAGTACCCACATGGTGGTTCACAGATGCCTGTAGTTTCAGTTCCTTGCAATCTGACACTCTCTTCTGGCCTCCATGTATACCAGGGAAGTTGTGGTGCATCTACATACATGCAGGCAAGCTCTAACACATATAACATAAAACTAAAGAAATCTTGGACTGGAGAGATGGCTCAGGGTTTAACAGCACTGACTGCTCTCCCAAAGGACCTGGGTTCAATTCCCAGCACCCAAATGATGGCTCCTGGCCATCTGTAACTCCAGTCTAGAAGATCCAACACCCTCCTCTGTGTGCACTGCATAAACATAGTGCGCTGGCATGCCTAAAGCATCCATACACATATAAATAAATAAATAAATAAATAAAAGAAGAAACTAAAGAAATAGTTTGAAAAGGAACTATTTGCTTATTTATTATTAGGAGATGCAGGGGACATGAAGAGCATTGTACAGTCAGTTCTCTTCTGTACACAGGTTAAACCCAGACCCTCAGGCCTGCACAGCACACATCTCTACCCACTCATCCATCTCTCCTGCCTTTTGTTTTGTTTTTGTTTGTTTGTTTCGTGTTTGGTCTTTCAAGACTGGGTTTCTCTGTGTAACAACTCTGGCTGTCCTGGAACTCACTTTGTAGACCAGGCTGGCCTTGAACTCACAGAGATCTGCCTGCCTCTGCCTCCCAAGTGCTGGGATTAAAGTGCTGGGATTAAAGGCATGCGCCACCATTGCCCAGGCCTTCTGCCTTTTTTTTTTTTTTTTTTTTTTTGGTTTTTTGAGACAGGGTTTCTCTGTAGCTTTGGAGCCTGTCCTGGACTAGCTCTGTAGACCAGGCTGGCCTCGAACTCACAGAGATCCACCTGCCTCTGCCTCCCAAGTGCTGGGTTTAAAGGCATGCGCCACCACCACCCGGTACCTTCTGCCTTTTTAAAAAGAGAGTTTGTCTTTAAATAGACAGATGGTCTTTCTGTATGCTGTGAATATGTGTTGCTATCACTGGTTAATAAAGAAGCTGCTCTGGCCCTATGGTAAGACAGGTTATAGCCAGGTGGGAAATCCAAAGAGAGAAAGAGAAAGAAGGGCAGAGTTGGGGCAAATACCAGCCTGCTGCCCAAGAAGAAACGTGCCAACAGATCCGGTAATGCCATGACCACATGGCAATACATAGATTAATAGAAATAGATTAATTTAACATGAAAGAGCTAGCTAGCAAGAAGCCTGAGCCATAGACCAAACAGTTTGTAATTAATACTAAGCCCCTGTGTGTTTATTTGGGACCAAGCGGCTACAGGACACAGGAAAACTTCCAGCTACAAGATTTATTTTTTGTTTTATGTGTATGAGTGAATGTTTTACTTGTATATATGCCTGTGTACCGTGTGCATGCATTGCCCAAGAAGACCAGAAGAGGGTGCCAGATCCCCTGAAGCTAGAGTTAAGGATGGTAGTGTACTCCTTGTGGGTACCGGGAACTGAACCAGGGCCATCTGTAAAACCAGCAAGTGCTCTTAACTTCTGTTTCTCTTCATCTCCAACCTGCTTTTAAGAACTTTTTCAGGGGCTGGAGAGGTGGCTCAGAGGTTAGGAGCACTGACTGCTGTTCCAGAGGTCCTGAGTTCAATTCCCAGCATCCACATGGTGGCTCACAACCATCTGTAATGAGATCCGGCCCCCTCTTCTGGCCTGCAGACATACATGCTGACAGAACACTACATACATGATAAAGTTTGAAAAAGGAAGGAAGGAAGGAAGGCAGACCTTTAAAAAAAAGAATATCTAATTATTATTAGTTATGTACTGGTAGTATTTTATGTTCAAGACCAGCCTAGAGCTGCATAGCAAGTGGCCCTATCTCAGAAAAGTAAAACCAATCTAGTTTAAACGTAAAATACACCACTTGTGCTAGCGACTTTTCTTACTGAAACACAGTATTTGACAAAAGCGACTCAAGAAGGGACAGGTGTATTTGGCTCAGGACTTGAAAATGCCGCCCCGTCATGACAGGGAAGGCATGGCAGCAGATGCACGAGGCAGCTGGTCACTCGGCATCCACAGTCAGCAAGCCAAGACAATGCTGGCAGCTCAGTCCATTTCTCCCTTTTATTTAGTCCAAGTCCCCAGCCCATGAGGTGATACCACCCATTATTGGGGTGAGCCTTCCTTCTTCAATAAACCCACTTTAGAAACTCCCTCACAGACACGTGGAGGTAGTTCTAAGCCCCATAAAAAAGCTAGCCACCATCCCAGAACTGTTAGGCTGCAGCAGGTACATTTCTGGAATTTATGTAAGGTGAGTAACTGAAACGTTGTATCATCAGTCACCCCTCTGTCCCTCCCCCCAGACCCTGGAACCCGCTATTGCTCTCACATCCATGTCAAGGATGGAGATGTAGGGATTTTATCCTGGGTCATCTGGTAGGCCCAGTATGCTCACAAAGATCCTTAGAGGGTCAGGTGGCACACAGCAGGAATCCCAGCAACTTGGGAGGTTGAGGCAGAGACCAGAAGTTGGGGGCCAGCCTGGGCTACATAGCCACCCCTCATCTTTATTTCTGAGGGCATGCACACATGCCACAGCACTTGTGTGAGAGTCTGAGAACAACTTGTAGGACTCAGTTCTCTCCTTCCATCATGGGTCCAGGGGATTGAACTCAGGTCAGCAGGCTTAGATTTCCCATCTCAGCAATCCCACTGTTTTTACTTTTGGAGACAAAGTCTTGCTAAGCTGCCCAGGCTGGTTTTGAACACACTTCGTATCCCAAGCTGGCCTTGAGTTTGCTAAATTACCACAGTGCTTACCTAGCAGGCACAATACCCTGGATTCCATCCCCAGCACCATATAGCACCAGGCCTGGTGTGGAAGCAGCTTATTGAGGAACTAGGGGGTTTTCCTCAGCTAGATTAGGGTAATAAGACCCTGCCTCCCTGTTCCCTAAAAAAAAAAAAGAGAGAGACAGAGACAGAGACAGAGACAGAGTTGACCTGCATGGTAGCACATACTGTAATCCCAGCGATTGAGAGACAAAGACCAAAGGTAGGATTGCAATAAATCTGGGGCCAACCTGTGCTGCAGAGTGAGACCCTGTCTCAAAAGGGGGACAGAGGGTGGGAAGAAAGTTCAGCAGTTAAGAACATTTGCTGTGCCGGGCGGTGGTGGCACACGCCTGTAATCCCAGCACTCGGGAGGCAGAGGCAGGTGGATCTCTGTGAGTTCGAGGCCAGCCTGGGCTACAAAGTGAGTTCCAGGACAGTCTGCAAAGCTACAGAGAAACAAAACAAAAACAAAAAAAGAACATTTGCTGCTCTTCTAGAAGACCTGAGTCTGGCTTCCAATACCCATGTCCAATGTCCCCATAACTTTGGTTCCAGTCTTCTGGCCTCAGCGGGCACCACACTCCTACACGCGTGTGAGTGCGCGCACACACACACACACACACACACATTCGTATTTTAAAATCTTTTCTTAGCCAAGTGTGGTGCTCACACCTTTAATCCCAGCACCTGGGAGGCAGTGGCAGATAAATATCTGTGAGTTCGAATCCAACCTAATCTACAAAGTGTTCCAGGACAGCTAGAGCTGCATAGTGAGACACTGTCTCAAAAAAAAAAAAAAAAAAAAAAAAAAAAGGCAATCTTGTATAATATTAGTGGGTCCAGCCTTAATATTATACATCCCAGGGGCTCAGGAGAAAGAAAACTACTAACGGTGAGGACTATTTTTGGGAAATAGAATCTCAGCACACCGAGCTCTGTAGTCCACTTGCTTTAATTCCTCTGGCATAACATTCTATCTACACAGCTTCAGTTCTGTTCTAGTGCCTAGCTCCTTTCTTGCCTGATTTCTCTATTACTCCCTCTAAGTTCTATCTTAATTCTCTCGTCTTAATTCTGCCTCATCTAGGTCCTTTTCATCTTGTTCTTACCCAGCTAGTACTTCCCTATCTGGCTCTTCCTCATCTTCCATCTCATCCACACGTACTCTCTGGTCAAGATCCTCCTTATCCCTCCCCATTCTCCCTCTCTCTGTCCTCTCGAGTTCTTACCCATCTAGTTCTTCCATTCTCTTTTCTCTTCTCTGTCCCCCTGTGCCCTGGAAGTCCTGGTATATATACACTTACAAGCAGTAATCCCTTGGCAGTGAGAAGCCAGGCTTCCAGGGTCAAACAAAGGGGTGATAAGAATCACATAGAGGGGCAATAACCATTAATTATCATTTGCAACCCCAAAGGGAAGTGACCAATGGGGAAATGAATTAACTAAAGGCTAAATTCAGGTAATATCTAAGAAGAGGGATCTTATGTGCTCAACGATAGCCTTAAATGTGATTGGTAGAAAATGTTAAGAATCTATAAGTTGCCAGGTCAATGGGAGAAAATAAAACTGTCTTTTTTTTTCCCCTGTGGCTCCTATCTGTCCAAGCTATCTGCTGTTTTTTCTGCAGGGTTGGGGGAAAGTGTGCTCAGTTGCTAGGCAACCTGTGTACAGCTAGATGCCTCTGTGATAGTTAAAGGGAGATCTGGAACTAGAGGTAACATTTGGGAAAGAAGGAAGTAAAGTTTAATTGGCACATCCGCCAGGCCTTCTCAAACAGGTAGCCTGGATGCTTAAGTCTGTTCTTAGAGAGTACAGAGGTATCTCTGATAAGGTACTTTCCTCCATCTGGGGATGGAACCTGGCCGGATGCTGCCAATGATGATAATTACAGGGAGGCTTGAACTGGGGTTCTGGCTGGGTATAGCTGTCAGCGCAGAAGGTTATCTAAATATTCCGAGAAGTGGTTAGGTAAGGATTAAAGGTCTATAAAGTTAGTAAGGCTGTAAGAAAGGAGGGTCCGAGCTAAATTGTGTAAAGCTATTACTTAACGTCCACCTGACCTAGGCAGTATCTCTTTGTGGAATTTACCTTAAGTCAGGAGACTAGCTTGTGGACTCTTATTACTGCTAGTCCTTGAGAGTGGCTAAGGGAGATATCTGATTCAAGAGGAAGTCTTTCCTGAGGCTGTTCTCCAAATACCTGGAATGTGTATGTCCAGAGAGTGATCAGTCCACACTGTTAGCCATTCTTAGGGAAAAGTCAATTGGGAAAACTATGAAGGCACACATGATTTTCATAACAGAAGACAGCTGATATATAACAAGCCAAGTAACACCCAAAGCTCCATGGAATTTAGCTTCCTCTGGAGAAATTCCTTAATTGCTCCAGGTAGTGACTTTGCCATAACCAGCTGAGTTCTTATGATATATTCCTGCGGCCCGGAGCAAAGCAATAAGTGAAAATATAGATGTATTTTCTTAATAAAGGCAGAAGTTCTTGCTACATTTGCTGCATTAAAATGATCGTGATTTGGAGTGGGTGAGGGCATTTCTGCTATTGGCTAGCACACCCAGCCCTCCAGCTGCCTGCCCTGGTAGCTGTGAGGTTCTTCGATTTGGGTTTGAGTGTGGAGAACAGACTCGGTGGACATTCTATTCCTACCAGAGACCTTTGAGCTGATGACATCGCGCAGCCGCATTCGTGTGTGCGTGCGTGCATGTGTGTGTGTGTGTGTGTGTGTGTGTGTGTGTGTGCTGGCTAAGATTCCAGCCACCACAAGGGCAGGCCTTGTCTTCTCAAGCCACACAATGAATAGTTATGCAAGGTTTGCCCTAGAGATGAAGCTGGACCTGCCTCTGTTGCTTGACTTAGCTACCCAAGTCCTTGAGAACCTGAACAAGTCCCCTGTTAGCGTGGCCTCTGCTAACAGGCACGACTTCATGTCTGCATTTTTGTTTTGTCCTTGTCCTTGTTGTTATTATTGTTGTTGTTTTTAGATGGAGTCTCACTATGTATCTCTGGCTGTCCTGTAACTCACTAAGTAGAGACCAGACTGGCCTTACTTTCCAAGTGCTGGGATCAAAGGTGTAAGACACATGGCTGTTTTTGTTTGTTTGTTTGTTTGTTTTTTGAGACATGGTCTCCTATAGCCCAGGCTGGCCTCAAACTCACTGTTAAATAGCCAAGGATGACCTTGAACTCCTGATCCTCCTGCCTCCACCTCCCAGTGCTGGGATTATAGGCATGTGCACATGGTTTGTGCAGTGCTGTGGCCTGAACCCAGGGCTTCCTGCATGCTAGATGCGAAGCACTCAACCAGCTGAGCTATGTCCCTGGCCCAGTGGTAGCTACCTGCACTCCTAATCAAAGGCAGATTCTTTCTTTCATAGTTTTATTCTTAGCTCAGTTCTTTGCTTCCTCCGTGGAACTACATACCTAATCACAGCTTTGCTAACTTCCATACTAGAGTGAATGCTGCCCAGGGGTCAGGGTTAGCTTTAACTTGTCCACCTTGTCCCTTTTTCAGAGTACTGTCATGTGACTGGTGTTCAACACACCACCAGTGGGTGCTAGGTGACCCTCAGCATGAAGGCAGGTGGCCAGTCCACTGGGCTCCTTCTCCTGCATTCTACTGCACAAGTGGACAGCTGAAGACCAAGCCCTTGGGGGTTTCAGTCCCCCTGGTGGAAGAATGGACTCGGCAGCATAATGCTGGCTGGGGCTTGAATACAAGTGAAGAGCTAGCTCTATCCCATCCAAAGGGAGGCCTGGCCTTTGCCCCCAGCTTCCAGAAAGTGCTGCCCAAGGGGAAGATTTTCATTTAGGGAGAGAGTTGGCCACACAGGATGAATCAACAGTGTGGTTATGGGCTTTGACCCAAGCGTAAGCAGCTGGACCTTGGAAGGTCTGGAGGACTGGTGTTGGCCTCACAGGCAGTGAGTAGGAAACCCCAATCCACACTCTAGGTAGCAAGGCAGGAGGCGATGCTCTGTGTGAGTTGGCACACAGCAGAGTGGTGGGTGCCAGCTGGGACTCCATCTGCAGAGGACAGCAGACAACTCCTTGGGCATCCTCCTGGCCTTGCCCACCCTACTCTTCCCTGGGTTGGTTTTTCCTGTGACTGTGAGGGTGGCAGAGGTCCCAATGAGTTATTAAATATGAGGGTGGCTTTGAGGATCCCTAGATTTGCAATTGGTGGCAGCATAGAGAGGCATGTGGGTGTGGCCTGATAGACTGTTTCCTACTTTAACACCACTGTATTACCTCCATTAGGGCAGCTCCCTGCTGCCATACCTCCATCCATATCACATGCACACACGCAGGAACATACATACACACACACACACACACACACACACACACTGATTGAGATGTCAGACTAGGCACTGTGCTCCATGCAAGGTCTGGACCCTTCAGGCATCTCCAATAGAGGAGTTCATTGTTGCCCAGCGGCCTCTCCTACAATGCCTCACCCTCTGTCCCTCCAGAGACAGGACTTTCTGATCTTAGCAATGACAAATAGGCAAATAATTAATCAGCAGCCAAGTTGGTTGGCTTCTGGGCACTCTGGAGGAAGGATGTAGGTGACTGACCTTCAGGGCTTGCTGTGGCATGCTGTAACTTCTTCCCACAAATCCATAGATCTATCCTCTGTCTAAAGCCACCATTTCCCAGATGCAGGGCACACATTGTGGAGCCCCGGACATAGCCCTTCTTGCCAGAGCCACCAGCCTCAGATGCCTTTTCAGGATCAAAAGTTTCATGTTCAAGTCTAAACTTAGCAGCTCTGCCACCTGGGGTCAGAAAACAAGTTGGTCTGTGACTCTTACATAAGCAGGTCAGACCTCTGCTGCTCCTTCAGCCCCCCAGCTCCTCCCTGAAGTTTCCTGGTCACTATGCCAAAGCTGCTTCTGTCAAGGACACTTACCCTTCTCTCCACACACAAAGCCCCAAACACAAAGTTTATAATTCTATCTGCCAGTAAAGAGAGAGAGAGACAGAGAGACAAAGAGAGAGAGACAGAGAGAGCAAGACAGAGCTAGAGAGACAGAGAGCACTGAGTCTTGGGATGACTGCCATGTGATCTTGCCCAGCTTGAAGAAACTGGACCCCCCTACCCAGCCTGTAGAGGGAAACATAGAAGACTGCTTGTTTCCAAAGCCTTCTTTGAAAATAAAAACCACAAAGGCACTAAGAGATATTAAGTCCCTGTGGTGGTTTTAATGAGAATGGCCCCCATAGGCTCATATGTTTAAATACTTGGGTCTCAGTTAGTGGAACTGTTTGGGAAGGATTAGGAGGTGTGGCCTTGTTAGAGGAGGTATGTCACTGGGGGTGGGCTTTAAAGTTTCAAAAGCTCACACCTGGTCCAATGTCTCTCTCTGCCTGCTGCCTGTGAATCAGGATGTAAAGCTCTCAGCTACTACTCCAGGACCATGCCTGTCTGCTTCCCACCATGATCAAGAACTAACCCTCTGGAACTGTAAACAATCCACAAATTAAATGCGTTCTTTTATAAGAGTTCCCTTTGTCCTAATGTCTCCTCACAGCAACAGAAAAGGACCTAAGGCAGTATCCTAGAGGAAAAGTTAGTTGAAGAAAAAAATCCCAGTTTGAAGCCGCCTGGTGGCTCATGCCCGTAATCCCAGTTCTCAGGGGCTCAGGCAGGAAGATTGCAGAGAATTTGTTTTTTTAGCTGAAGATCGAACCCAGGGCCTTGTGCTTGCTAGGTAAATGCTCTACCACTGAGCTAAATCCCCAACCCTGCAGAGAATTTTAAACCAGCCTAGGTTACATAGTGAGTTCCAGGCTAGCCTGGGCAGCAGAATAAGATGTTATATTAAAAACAAACAAACAATCTGAGCACATGCCTATAATCCCAGCACTTGGGAGGTACAGGCAGGAGAATAAGGGGCCCAAGGTTATCCTCAGCCACCACATGAGTCCCAGGCCAACCTGGGCACCCCATCTCAAAATAAAATAAAATAAAAGTTTCAATTTTGTGTTTTATTGCTAATGATATTTTATTTTAGTTTGGGTTGTTTTTTGAGATAGGATCTCACTATGTAGCCCTGGCTGGCTTAGAACTCACAGAATGGCTTTGAACTCACAGAGATCCACCTGCTTCTGCCTCCAGGTTGCTGCAGTTAAAGGAGATTGCCACTGTACTGGGAAGAAGTCCCAGCTTGGTGGAGAGAAATGGAGAGAAGTAGATTCTCAACAGGTTGCACCCTGGAAGTCCTGGAAGGAAGGCTGGGGGAGGTGCACATGGACCTCGGCCCACCTGGGGGGGGGATCTCCCCTTTACCTGTGGAGTGTCATCTGCCATCACTCACATTCTCCCCAAGCACCTTAAGGCACCTGAGAACAGCAGGCCCAGAGAAAAGGGTGCCCTTAGCAAGACAAAAGGAAAGAAACCCAGCCTGTGGCTGCTGTTCAGGACATGGTGGTTTAGCCTGTTGAGGCCTGTGTCCTGTAGCTCAGGTTTGGCCTCTAATTTGTGACAATCTTTCTGCCTCAAACTCTGAAGTACTAGGACTACAAGCACGTGCTACCACGCTCAACCTGTTGTAAAAAATATTCCAGAATTTTTTTTCTCCTTTATTTTCTTTGGAAACAAGGATGCTTCTGTATTCTAGGGTGGCTTTGAACTAGAGACTGTCCTGCCTCAGCCTCTCAAATATTGTGATTACCATTCTGAGAACTTCAAGACATTCAAAAAAATTAGGCTGGCTGGGTGGTGGTGGCGCATGCCTTTAATCCCAGCACTCGGGAGGCAGAGCCAGGCAGATCTCTGTGAGTTCGAGGCCAGCCTGGGCTACCAAGTGAGTTCCAGGAAAGGTGCAAAGCTACACAGAGAAACCCTGTCTTGAAAAACCAAAAAAAAAAAAAAAAAATAGGCTGGAAGTGGTGATGCACACCTTTAATTCCATCACTTGGGAGACAGAGGCAGAGGCAGGTGGATCTCTGTGAGTTCAAGGCCAGCCTAGTCTACATAATAAACTGTTGTCTCAAACAACTACAAAAATCACTTTTAAAATGTGGCTATAGATATGGCTCAGCAGTTAAAAGTATTTGTTGTTCTTACAGAAGACCCAGGTTCTGTTCCCAGCACCCACATGGTGGCTCACAACCATCTACACCAGGGGATGTGGTCCAGCTCTGGCCTCTTTGAGCCCTAGGTATGCACATTTATGTATATGCAGGCAAAATACTCATACATATAAAATAATAATAAATAAATATTTAAAAATAGTGTGTGTGTGTGTGAGAGCCACAGAGTGGAGATCAGAGATAACTTGCTAAAGTTGGTTTTGTTCTCTCCTTCCATCATGTGGGTCCCAGGGATTGAACTCGAGGTGTCAGGCTTAGAAGCAGGTGGTTTTACCTTCTGAGCCTTCTGACTAGCCAAGAATGTGTTTCTGGGTTTTTGATGTTGTTTTGGATTTTAAAGCCTGTGTGTATTTGTGCATCTATGTGTATGTGCACATGAGTACAGGTACCTTCCATGACCAGAAGAGGGCATCCGCTTTCTTGGAGCTGGAGTTACAAAAGGTTGTGAGCTGCCCAGAGTGGGTGCTAGGAACTGAACTTGGGGTCTCTGCAAGAGCAGTGCTCAATCTTAACTGCTGAGCCATCTTTCCTGCCCCAAGATGTTTTTGTTTTTGTTTTTTGTTTTTTGAGACAGGGTTTCTCTGTGTAGCTTTGCGCCTTTCCTGAAACTCACTTTGTAGACCAGGCTGGCCTCGAACTCACAGAGATCCACCTGCCTCTGCCTCCCGAGTACTGGGATTACAGGCGTGCGCCACCACCGCCCGGCCCAAGATGTTTTTATTTGCACTCATCTTTCAGTTCATCAGAACTGCTATAAACGACTCGGAAAGTTACAATAAAGAGAAACAGATGGCTCCCAGCCATAGAAGCTGGCAGGTGTCATACCAGCACCTACAGGAGCTTCTGCATGCATCTTCCCATAGTGGGGGACATCACATGATGGAAGGGTAAAGGTCGGGTGAGCAAGAGAATGTAGCTCCTGCTACACTGGCATTAATCATCTCATGAGGTCACAGTTCTCGTGACTTAATGGCCTCTGTAGCCACCTTAGCAGTTAAGTTTCAACCTGACTTTTGGAAAGGACAAACAATGAACTATAACCTTTGTCTTGGTTACTTTTCTAGTGTTGTGAAGAGACACCATCACCGAGGCATCTTATAAAAGGGGCTTGCTTACTGTTTCAGTCCATGACCATTATGGCAGGGAATATGGCAGCAGGCAGCCATATCACTGGAGGAGTAGTTGAGGGCTTACATTCTGATCATAAACACATGGCAGAGAGAGACTGAGCCTGGTCATGGACTTTTGAAACCTCAAATCCCACCCCTGGTGACACACCTCCTCACCTAGGCCTATTCGCCCCCAAAAAGTTCACCAACTAGGGACCAAGCATTCAAATATATAAGCCAAAGCCAGGCAGTAGTGGCACATGTCTTTAATCCCAGCACAGACAGGCAGATCTCTGAGTTTGAGGCCAGCTTCATTGTGGAATATTTGTTTAACTATGCAAAGATATGCTGCATTTGTTTAACTATATAAAGATGTGTTGCTGTTTTACCTTGGCCTGCCTAAGGCACCTGATTGGTCTAATAAAAAGCTGAACAGCCAATAGTGAGGGAGGAGGCATAGGCGGGACTTCTGGGCAGGGAGAGTAAATAGAAGGAGGAATTTAGGCTGGAGGAAGAAAGAAAAGGAGACACCAGGGAGATGCCAGTGGCCAGACAGACATGGAGGAAGCAAGAAGCTAGGACATACAGAATGAAAGAAAGGGGAAAAAAGCCCCAAGGCAAAATGTAGATGAATAGAAATTCATAATTAATAATAAGTCTCCATGTCTTTATTTGGGAGCTGGCTAGCAACCCAAAGAAAATTCCAGCTACAAGCCTGGTATGTAGAGTGAGTTGTTCCAGGACATCCAGGGCTACATGGATAAACTGTGTCTCAAACACACACACACACACACACACACACACACACACACACACACACACACAATATTGGGGCTATCGGCCTTCAAACCATTGTAGCCCTGTATCTTCTTCAGGGTCTGGGCCCTGCATGTTAGGAGGAAGCACACCTGTGCTGAATGCCTTTTTGACTCTCAGCTTCTCTCTGTCTGTCCCTCCCTCAGAGGCCCTTCATTCACATAGTTTTCAATGTAAGTCTTGCTCTCCCAGCACTAAGAACTGAGTCAGAATAGGATGTGGGAGAAGCAGACACTGCCACCTCCCTTATGGACCTCATAATCAAAGAACGAGATGGACTTTGCTCAAAATGCCATACAAATAACATGTAAAGACTGGTCATGGGGACCTACAGAGATGGCTCAATGGTTAAGATCACTGACTGCTCTTCCATAAGTCCTGAGTTCAATTCCCAGCATGGTGATGCACAACCATCTATAGAGGCATCTGGTGCCCTCTTCTGGAATAAAGGCATACATGCAGATAGATAGATAAATAAATATATCTTTAAAAAAATAAATAAATAAAAGACTGGTCCTGATGTCATGTGCCTGTAATGCAATCATTCTGGAGTATAGGAAGGATGATCAGGAATTCAAGGTCATCTTTTTTTTTTCTTTTTCTTTTCTGTTTTTTTTTTTTTTTTAAACAGGGGTAATAGCCAAAGAGATCAGAGAAATAGCAAATAGCCATGACTAGCCTTAGCTTACAGCCTCACCCCAGAGAGAGCTTCTTCCTGTCTAAACTTGCTTTTATTGCCTTCCTGTTCTGCCTTCTCATTGGTTCTAAGCCCAGCCACATCACTTCCTTGTCACTGCCTGTCTATACAGACCTCCAGGTCTCTATGGTTGATACTGGGATTCAAAGCATGTGTCCTTGACCACACAGAGACTCTGCCTGCCATGTGATCAGATTAAGGGCATATGCTACTACTGCCTGACTTCTGTTTATGGCTCGATATGTGATCAAGGTCATCTTTGACTACATAGAAAGGTTGAGACCTGGACTATGTGAGACCTTATCTAAAAGGCGGTGGTGGCACACGCCTGTAATCCCAGCACTCAGGAGGCAGAGGCAGGTGGATCTCTGTGAGTTCAAGGCCAGCCTGGTCTACATAGCTAGTCCAGAACAGGCTCCAAAGCTACAAAAAAACCCTGTCTCGGAAAAAAAAGGGGGGGGGGCTGGCTGGGCATAGTGACACCCACCTGAATCCCAGAACTTGAGAAGCAGAAAAAGATAAATCTCTGTGAGTTTGAGGCTAGCCTGGTCTACATACCAAGTTCTAGCCCAGTCAGTGTTATCTACTTAGACCCTGTTCCAAGAAGAAGAAAAAAAGAAAAGGAAAAAAGAAACAATGGGCTGGAGAGATGGCTCAGAGGTTAAGGGCACTGACTGCTCTTCCAGAGGTCCTGAGTTCAATTCCCAGCAACCACATGGTGGCTCACAATTATTTGTAATGAGATCTGGCGCCCTCTGCTGGCCTGCAGGCGTACATGCAGGCAGAACATTATATACATAATAAATAAACAAATAAACAAATAAATAAATAAATAAATAAATAAATAAATCTTTAAAAATAAAAATTAGCTGCAGAAAGGATCCCAGCAGCCTCCCCAAACAGGGACAAGGTATGCAATCTATAGCGGCTCCATAGAAGATTCTAGGCCTAGCCAAACTTCCAGCTGAATGCAGCCCCATTAACACTGCAGCCAGCATCACGGGAGACAAAAGTGCAGTCCCGGGGAAGCCTCTGGCTGAGATGAGAGTGGCCCAAAGACAAAGGCGGCAGTGGGTCGGATGGACTAGACAGGGCAGGGGGTCCTGGCTTCAAGGACTGAATGTAGTTAGTGTACAGCTCCACTGAGCTGGAGAGGCTGGAGGACGGGTGGGTTCCAGGGAAGGTGGTGGGTATGGCCGTGGGCTGTGCCGTCCTCCTGATCTCCTTCCCTGATGCGAACACACAGAGCCAAGCTTATAGTCAGAGATTCTAAGGAAGTAGGGTCCTAGTGAGTGACCAGGTTTCTTTTCAACATCACTATTTGAGCAAGAAGCATGATGTTCAAGTGCCCTGTTTCTGCTGGCTCCTCTGCTTCTTACACATTCTGCTCTGCCTTCTTAGGGGCTCCCTGGCTGAGTCTTAGACAAAGGTTCTTCCCAGGCAGCCCACCTGGTTTCCCTTCTGGACTGGTCTTCCAACCTCCTGGCATGCACTTCCAACCACTCACCAACAGGTGGCAGCACCCCCACAGATTGCTGGCTAGGGCTAGGAAGCCTAGGCAATCTCTTGAAAAGTAAATTCTCACATTTCCCTTCAGGGAATCTGCACCAGTCAATATTTACTGAAGAGGAAAGTGGGGATGGAGAGAAAATGGTTCACAGCTGCAGCTCATCTTCATGCAAAGGTCTCAGGCCTACTGGAGTGTCTGACGGTTCCCTGACCCGGTCCCGAAGGAAATTCAATCCTTGCTTCTGGGGGTACCCTGCAACCTCTAGAGGTATTTTTGATCCTCGCAGGTTGGGAGTAGGAGGATGTCATAGTTAATCTTCACAGTCAACTTGCCTGGGTTCGGAATCACCTTGGAAACAGCCAAGTGCTTCTGTGAGGGCGGTTGTACAGATTAGCAGAGGAGGGAAGCCCTGGATGTGGGCGGTACCATCCCATGGCTGGGATCGAAGACTGAATAAAGAAGGGGGAAGGGAGAAAGCCGGCTGGTTGGCAGCATCCCTTCCCAAGTCCCCCCCATGTCCTGCCTGCAGATGCAGTGTGACCAGCCTCCTCTCACTCCCGCCTCCAAGGCTTCCCCAGCACCATGGACTGGGCCCTCAAGGCGCTAGCCAGAATAAACCTTGTCTTCCTTCAGTCATCTGGTAGGGATTTCGTCACAGCACTGAGGAAAATAGCTAAGATATTGGAGTCACCGGGGCCGGGGCCAGCGGCGCTGCCAAAGGGCTGCACAGAACAGACTTTCATGACAAAGAATTGTCGATCCCATAATGGCAACAGTGATAAGATTGAGAGACATCGATTAAGCAGACTCTCAAGAGCAGTGAAAGGCCTTCCACAGTCTCCCTTACCGTCGGCATCCGCACAGCCCCTCCTCAGAGCCACCTCCATGAAGAATCAGGGGACAGTGCTGAGCAGGAGGCACAGGCAGGCCTCTGTGCTGTACCCTGGAGGCTCCAGGCATGCAATAGTCTTGCCTTCCTTCCGGGAGATAGGGTTCCGGGAGAGACGATATCTTTGTAAGGTGGAAGGTGTGATAGTGGGGTCCCCATGAAGGACTAAGACAGAATGACATCGACGGGGCAGACTTTAACAAAGGTAATGGGGTGTGAGCAGAAGATGTAGGTGCTGGGAACCAAACTCTGCTTCTCTACAAGAGCAGCAAGCACGCCTGTTACACAAGCTCCCCAGCCCCCTATATGTTCTATTTTTACATTGCTAGCAGTGCAGTGGGTGTGTTTGCACTAGCATTACCGTGGATACAGGATTGATGTGTTACATGTGATATACTACCTGTAGGCAATAGGATTTTTTTGTTTTGTTTTGTTTTTTGTTTTGTTTTTTTTTTTTTTTGTTTTTTTTTTGAGATAGGACTTCTCTATGTAACCCTGGCTGTCCGGAAACTTGCCTTGTAGAACAAACTGGCCTCGAACTCAGAGACCCTCCTACCTCCTGAGTGCTGGGATTAAAGGTATATGCAGCCACCACCCCGCAGCAATAGGAATTCTGTATCTTCTTATCTTATGGAACCAATGTCGTGTATTCTCAACTATGTCCTCACATTGGGAAACAGGAGAGCCTACTCAGAAGCTCCTACAACAAGGGAAGATGTCACCTGCAGGCTTTGGAGAGGGAGGAGGAGAACACACAGCTGGAACTGCAGCTCCCAGGTTGGAGAAGACAACACATGGATATCCCCAAGAACCAGGGAGGAAGCCTGCCTGACAATATCTTAGCTCTGGCCCAGGGAAGCCATTTCAGGCCTAGCTGCTAGCATTGTAAGTATTGTCTGGTTTTGTTGAGACAGGGTCTCACTCTGTAGCTGTGGCTGGCCTCGTACTCAAGTATGTAGACCAGAGGGGTGATCTTCCTGCTTCCATCTCACAAGTGTTGGGATTGTATGTTAGTACCAACATTCCCATCTCAAACCAAAGATTTTGTGAGTCACTAAATTTGTGGTGGTTCAGAGCAGCATAAAGAAGCAAGTGTAGAGCTGGGCAGTGGTGGTGCATGCCTTTAATCCCAGCACTCAGGATGCAGAGCCAGGTGGATCTCTGTGAGTTCGAGGCCAACCTGGTCTACAGAGCAAGATCCAGGACAGCCAGGGCTACACAGAGAAATCCTGTCTCGGGGGAGGAGGGAGGGGGGGGGGAATTGCTGATTATCTCAGCATTCAAGAGGCTAAGGAGAAGACTACCAGTTACAGGCTAGCCTGGGCTATAAAATCTCTCTCTCTCTCTCTCTCTCTCTCTCTCTCTCTCTCTCTCACACACACACACACACACACACACACACACACACACACACGTTAACTCAAAGGATTTTCAGAGAAACAGAAAGCCAACGGATGGGTGTCTTAGTGACTCTGCAACCATGGCTTATGTTGATCTCATCTGACATTGGCCTTTACCCCAAAGACCATTTTGCATTGGCTGAGATTATCTGCATTTGTTGAAGCTCCCTCTGGCCAAGTCTATTGGAAGCTCGGTTGCTATGTAGAGACTTAGCCACCAGATGGAGCTAGAAGATGACCAAAGAGAAGGGATCCCTTCTTGCTGGTGCCAAAATGGGAAGAAAGAGTGAGGTGGGAGTCCTCAGATTAAGGAAGGAAGCCCTGGCCTCTGGCCACTTGAGGTGGTTGGTTGGATGGTTGGTTGGTTGGTTGGTTGGTTGGTTGTTTGGTTAGTTGGTTGGTTGGTTGGTTGGTTGGTTGGTTGATTTAGCTTTTTAAGAATTTTATTGGGGAAAAAAAAGAATTTTATTGAGGGCTGGAGATGGCTCAGAAGTTAAGAGCACTCACTGACTGTTCTTCCAGAGGAGCCCGGGGTTCAATTCCCAGCACATACATGACAGCTCACAACTGTCTGTAACTCCAGTTCCAGGGGACCTGACACTCTCACACAGACTTATAGGCAGGCAAAAACTAATGCATATAAAATAAAAATGAAGTATTTTTTTTAAGCTGAGGATCGAACCCCGAGCCTTGCGCTTGCTAGGCCAGCGCTCTACCACTGAGCTAAATCCCCAACCCCAAAATGAAGTATTTTTAAAAATTTTTTATTATTACTATTTGTGGTGTGTGTGTGTGCGCGCGCCATCCCTATTTGGCTTTTTATGAGACAGGGTCTCATGTATTCCAGGCTGACCTCAAACTCACCACGTAGCCTCCATCCCCCCAGTGCTGGGATTACAGGGGTGCCCCACCTCCCGACCCACTCGGGATTTTATGGGAAATGTCCACCCAGGAGTGTTTTCTAGATTGTTTAGTGTGGTGGGTAGGCTGCAGAGCCCTCTCCACCCAAAGCACCTTCCCACGTACCTATGGTAGCCAGTGGAAAAGCAAACAGTACCAGCACCGCCCTTTCGGGGGCAGGAGAATTCCAAAACAGGGCCCAGGGGACGGGTCCTCGCAAAGTCTCCCCATCTTTTGACCTTCTCTGACAGCGTTGACTGTGTTAACTCAAGTGAGAAGCAGGCATGCATTTCCTTAACTGGCCGGAGGTCTAAGCCGGGAGGCCTGTGATCCTCTCTACCCAATGTGCAAAATTAGGCATGTGCATCTTGCCCCAACGAGAAGGAGGGATTAAGGATGCAGAAAAGGCCAAATCACAGACTTGAGCTGAGCATGAACCACTGAGGTAGCCTTAAGCCTAACACTGCAGAAGCTGAGGCTGGAGGAACAGTATGAGTTCAAGGCCACCCCGGGCTACATGGAAAGACCTATGTTGAAACAAATGGCTGGGGATGCAGCTCAGCTGGTAGAGTGTTTGCCTAGCATGCACAAAGCTCTGGGTTCGGACCCCAGCACTACTGGGCATGACGGTACAAGCCTTTGTTGCCAGCACTTGGATGGTGGAAGCCAAAGGATCAGATGTTCAAGTTCATCTTTGGCTACATAGTGAATTTCAGGTCAGTCCTGGTCCTTGAGACTTCATCTCAAAATCAATCCCTCAAGGGCTGGCTGGCCTTCAGGTTGCTGCATGGGCGAGAAGAAAAGAGGTCAGCGCTATAACTTTTCTTCTTTACTGCTACCAAGACCTGCATATCTCTGAGGAACAGTCACGGGTCCCTTAGGGGCATAGTCATGGAACACGGGTCCCAAGTACTATGGCAGCCTCTTCTGACCAGTGAGGAGAGGCAGGAGGAGGTCTGGGATGGGGGAGCCAGCCCTCTTGGCCTCAGGATCAGGGCTGAGCCTGGTAGCCTGGAAACTGAATTGCAGAGAAAAACAGGCTTTGCTCAATGTCACCCAGCAAAGGGTCTCTTAGCCTTGCCTAGGATCCCAGCCTATTGCCTTCTCCATGTGACCCTGCCCTTGACCTCCATAAGGACCCCCCCAAGTCAGAGCAATCCTGTAGGTGGGTGAGTCATTCCCTAAGGATTAGGGCCCACCCAGGGTGACCTTGCCAAACAGTCTTCTGAGGCTAGGCACCACCACCCTGGCCACCACACACCCCTTAGCCACCAACCCTGGAGCTCTGAGGTGACCCATTTCCCTCCCTCTCTTCAGCAGCTTCAAAACAAACCAAAACACAGACCAACATCCTTTGTTTGTTTGGGGGATCAGAGTGAGGGAAAGCTCTCTGTGGGTTTTTATTTGAAAACAAGGCTGCTTAAGTGGGGAGCAGAAACCAGAGGCAAAGGGACAGGCTCTTTGCGGCCACATGCTTTCTGAATGAGTCAGGGCAGGGTTGGGGACCCAGCAACCAGGCTGTCTGCTGCTCACCACTTTTGGGGACTGGGGCCACAGCCACCCCAACTCGCCATAGGTAATGTGTACTGGGGATGTCTAGGCCCAGAAAGGGGGAGGCTTCCCATTTAATGGTCACAGACTTCCTAACCATAGGTGGGGTGGATTGGGTTGGTTCAGGACCCTAGTGCAAATTCATGTCCACCCCTTAGCTCTCAGGCCCAGGCTAGGTGTCCAGGTCCTGGTACTCTGCCCCAAGGGAGAGACGAGAGCCCATCTAGCACAGGCTGCCTCTGGTGTGCAGTCAGGCCCTGCCCAACCAGCCTGTTGGATCTGGGCTTCCTGGTGAAATTGGAATCCCTGAGGAGATATCTGCTGCCTCCAGGAGGGTGCACACAGTAGGTCAGAGACTAGAACACTCCTCTGGGGGGCTCCCATGGTCTACACACAGTGCGTGGGTGTGGGAGACAGGCTGGTGGGGACTGCCTATCAGCAGATTTCATCGGCCTCTGTGAACAGCAGAGTCTGAAGGGTAGGGACAGACAGACGGCTGTGGAGTGGTACCCCTGAACGAGTGGCGGCTCCCAGCTGATTCCTGGCCTCTCTGGGGTAGTTTTTGATGCACAATCTCCTTTGAGTTTCACACCTAGCTAAGCTAGAGAAGGTGAGGCCACTGCGGTTCAGAAAGGCAAAGCGAGTTATTGAAGGATACACAGCAAGCCAGCATCACACAAGGCTAAGACCGGCTCAGCACTGGACCACATCCAGGGCCAGGATGTAGCTCCTGCCTGGTGGGAGGTGACTGCAGAGGACTCTCACCAACACCCCTTACTGCTGGCCCAGGATGGGGGTGGGTAGGCTTTCGTTAAAGGCCTCCATTTCTCAAGCCACCCTGATTCAGTTCCATTCTAATCTTCCCGCATCCCTGAAGGGAGATACCTTCATCAGCCCGTTTCAGAGCTACAAAGCCAGAGGGGCAGGTGGGTGAGATGACTCAGAGGAGAAAGGCATTTGCTGCCCAAGCCTGGTGTCTTGAGCTTGATTCCCGAGACCCACATAAAGGTAGAAGGAGATAAACAATTCCACAAAACTGTCTTCTCAGCTGTGACGTGGTGGCGCACGCCTTTAATCCCAGCACTCAGGAGGCAGAGGCAGGCGGATGGATCTCTGTGAATTTGAGGTCAGCCTGGTCTACAAAGCCCATTCCAGGACAGCCAAGAGAAACCCTGTCTCAAAAAACAAAAACAAACGACAAAAAAAATTGTCTTCTGACCTCCACACATGTACCGTGGCATGTGTACTTCCTGACACACAATAACATGTAAAAGAAAAAGAAAAAAAATCTAAAAAGGCTAAAGCAGCAGATGGTGCCTTTCCAACCGCAAAGCAGGGGCTCTCTGCCTCCCACCCTGTCTCTTCATTATATTGACACGCCAGATTCCCCTCCCCCTTCCCTTCTGTGAGCCTGCTCTAGGGTTGATGTGAGTTGTACTTTGGAACCTAAGCTACCAGGCTCACCCCCCTCTTGCTGGGGTGACTTTTGCTTGGGGCTCTGCTCCTTCCTACCCTCACACAGCTTCCATCACACAGGTGTGTGTTAACGACCCCACCAACGGCAGCCAACATCCGGGGGCCTGCTCTCCACCAGCCAGAGGCCTGAGCCTCAGCTGTGGGGCACACAGAGAAGCCCCAGGTGTCTGAATCCACAAAGCCTTCCAAGGCCGTGTTCAGCTGGTTGACATCTTAGTTCCTACAATGCACACAGAGTCAACTCTCTTCCTCAGCTCACAGCTCTGTGAAACAGGAGTGTGCATGGCTGTGTGCATCTCTGTTACACAGCTATCTGTATAGTTATGTGTGCATGGCTTTGTGTGTATACATGGTCTGTGCAGGTTGTGTGTGTACCTCCCCAGCTGTATGTGGGTTTTTTTAAATTTATTTATTCTTATTTTATGTACATTGGTGTTTTGCCTGCATGTATGTCTGTGTGAGGGTGTCAGATCTTGAAGTTACAGACAGTTGTTAGCAGCCATGTGGGTGCTGGGAATTGAACCTGGGTCCTCTGGAAGAGCAGTCAATGCTCTTAACCACTGAGCCATCTCTCCAGCCCCAGTTTTTTGTTTTTGTTTTCCAAGACTCAGTATCTCTGTGTAACCCTGGCTGTCCTGGAACTTGCTCTGTAGACCAGACCAGCCTCAAACTCAGAGATTTGCCTGCCTCTGCCTCCCAAGTGCTGGGATCAGAGAGTGCCACCACTGCCAGCTTGTATGTGTTTTCATGTGTGACCTCCATGTGTGTACCTGAGCTCTGCTGGTGTGCGTGTGCAGAAGTAACTGAGGCCCACACTGCATCCCATCAGGGACTCTTCCATCCACTCAGTCCACACCGCTCCCCTAGGCACTGTGCAGGATCTAAGCACACAGAGGGACCAGCCCCACAGGTCTCTGAGCCCCTGGGAGCTCACCTTCCTGGGATACACCCTCAACCCCGCCTAGACAGGTGGCCGGGCCCAGACTGGAGGGCGGGTGGGGCTTTGGTGAATTGGTGCCAGGACCAGGAAGGGTCCAGCAACTCCCAACAAAGTCCACCCTGCAAAACCCTGTGCCTTGCCCTCTTCAGTCAGATCACAGGTCAAACCCCCATGAAGCCCACAGTAAATAAAACTACAGGTCTCTAACGAGCAGAATGGCACACCATGTCAAGCAAGGCATTTGCCACCAAGCCTTACAACCTGAGTTCCCTCCCAGGGAGCCACACAGTAGAAGTGGGGAACAGATTCTGCAAGTTGTCCTCTGCCCTACACTTGTGTACCATGGCATATGCTACCGCCATCAGATGTATACACAAGCATGTGTGTGTGTGTGTGTGCACATGCACGCACGCACGTGCGTGCATTTGTGTATAGCCCGGGGTGTTGGCTTCACATCCTGCTGTAACAAGAGGACTGAGCCACCAGCAGAGCGGTGGCCCTTCAGAATCCTCTCCCTGCCCTTCCTCACTTCTTGAAGCCACGGCCATTCCTTGGCTCATGACTTCATCCTGGTCCCCACACCAGCACATCTTCAGACTCAGCTTCTGCTCTCAGGCGTCTCTTTTGATGTTCATCCCACCGATGGCTGTCATTGAGACGCTCCGGGAATGGCCTCTCTCTAGATCTTTGGCTTTCTTACATCTGCAAAGTTCTGTTTGCTGAGTAAGATGACTTAGTCACGAGCCCTGGGGAGTCAGTGGGTGTGTTAGAGAGTCAGTGTCAGAGCTGGGTAAGAACAGGGGGTGCCCTGGACCCTGTTTGCTAGTGAATCCTCCTAAAGTATGAAACGTATCATGCACAACTTTTTTTTTTTTAATCTGTTGTTTCAAGACAAGGTCTCACAGAGCCCAGGCTTGCCTCAAACTCATCTTGTAGCTGAGGATGACCTTGAACTTCTCCTGATCCCTGGCCTCTGTCTCCAGAGTGCTAGGATTACAGCAGTGTGCTGCCATACCCAGATAAACCTCAGTTTCCCAGCAGAGCTGACATTTTTCTCCACTCAGAGCAGAGGCAGAGAAAGGGGCACCTCAGATGAGCCTGGCTCCTCTGACTTCCTGTGGCTTCTGGAGCCAAGAGGAGGAAACAATTCACTCCTTTGTTGTGTGCGGTTGTCCCTAAAACAATGGCATTCTTCAGGAATTAGGATATTAAGGATTTAATAACTACTTGATATGCAGTAAAACATTCCATTACACTTCTGGAAAGCGCCATCCTCACCTCTTACAGGAATCCACCAAGTGTCTTTTAATTAAGTTGGTTCTCAATGAGACACCTCCTCGGTGCAGTAATTTTCTGAATGAAGCGACCCTGAAGTACCAATTACTTGCTTTCTAATGCTTAAGGTGTCCTGCCAATGTGGTGGCAAGGGCGGGGCTGACCTGCTGGGACTCGACCAGGTCTTGGTGGGCGGTGACATCTCCCGGCCTCCAGATTTCAGAGAATGCATTGACACTCCATTCTGTTCCTGTAGCGTCAAGCTACCAGTTAGTGGCAGTTTATTATAGAAACACTCCGAACTAGAGCACACAGGAGGAGTAAGAGAGTCTGCTGGCGTTATCTGTCTCACACTCCCTCTTTCTCACTTTGATTGACATCATCATCATCATCTTCATCATTGTTATCCTTATTACTTACAAGACAGGGTCTCACTATGCAGCCCAGGCTGTCTTGGAATTCATTATGCAGAACAGGTTGTCCTTGAACTCACAGAGATCTGACTACCTCTGCCTCCCAAGTGCTGGGATTGTGTGCCCTACCATGCCTACCCTTCTTTAATTTGTGGGTGTATCTGTGAGAGTTGTGTGTAACTCAACTTGTTGTGTGCAGTGACATGTAACTGCAGGTCCCCACTGAAGCCAGAAGATCCCATTCCATCCCTCCTGGAACTGATGTACAAGCAGTTGTGAGCCACCCAGCTGGGGTGCTGGGAACTGAACTCTGGTCCTCTGAGAGAGCAGCAAGTGCTACTGAGCCATCTCTCCAGCCCACTCTAGTCTGCTTTAGTGTGTTGTGTATCTTCCAGTCTCTGGCTGATGTAGCATTAGAGCCTGACACCTTCAAGATGAGCCTCTACTCCTGTATGACTTTCATACTCTCTCTCTCTCTCTCTCTCTCTCTCTCTCTCTCTCTCTCTCTCGTGTGTGTGGTGTGTGTGTGTGTGTGTGTGTGTATGTGTGTGTGTGTATGTGTGTGTGTGTGTGTTGTGTGTGTGTGTGTGTGTGTGGTGTGTATGTGTGTGTGTATGTGTCCCCTCTAGTTTGTTTGTTTGTTTTTTGAGATATCATCTCACGTAGCCCAAGCTGGTCTAGAATTTGCTATATAGCTGAGGAGAATCTTAAACTCCTGATCCCCCTGCCTCAACCTCCCTCATCCAGTGCTGGGATCCTGGACAGTACACCCAGCTCTCTCTCTTTATGAAGCAGGGTCTTGCTACGTACGCAGTTGATGCTGACTTGAACTTTTGAGCCTCTCAATAAAGCCTGTTCACTCAGTCTAAAAATAAAAACTATGCTGGGTGTGGTAGAACACACCTTTAGCTCCAGCACTCAGGAGGCAAACTCGGGTGGGTCTCTGTGTGTTTGAAGCCAGCCTGGTCTACATAGTGAGTTCCAGGCCATCCAGGAACATGTAATGAAACCCTGTCTCAAAAATAAATGAAAATTAGGGCTGGCAAGATGGGTCAGGTAAAAACACTTGCTAGTCAAGCCTGACAGCCTGAGCTCAATCCCCGAAACCTAAGTAAGGGCAGAGAACTGACGGCACAAAGTTGACCTCTGACCTCCACACACATGCTATGACATGAGTGTGTGTGCACACTTGTGCATGCACACGCAGATGCGCACATACACATTTATAAATAAATACATAAATATACACATAAATAAAGTTAAATTAGAGTTTTACAGATCTTGTCAAAATGACACTTCAGATACATACAGCCTGGGCTCCACAGTGCTCAGCCCCCTTTCCTTTCCCAACGCTGGATATCATTTGTCCTTTATTTATGTTTCCCTGCCAGTCAGAGAGGCAGACAAAAAAGGAAGGAAAAGAGAAAGGTGTTCCTCGTGGTCTAACCTCCATGCTCACGCTCCGAGAGGCTGACTGGCGGGAGCAGCTGGGTTTGCTGTATGTCCCCTGGCTGGTGACTGACTCAGAAGCCATCTTGAGAGGTCTTGGGCAGAGCAGTGTTGCAGCCTCAGCTGTGCACCGTGCATTCCAGACACAGAGGGATGGAAGAGGAAGAACTTCCGTTCCCAGGTGTTATTGGGAAATCAGGTTCATTCTCAGGGTTCAGTCTCAGGAATAAAAGAATTTAAGGGCTTGGGGATTTAGCTCAGTGGTAGAGCGCTTGCCTAGCAAGCGCAAGGCCCTGGGTTCCATCCTCAGCTCCAAAACAAAAAAAGAATTTAAGAACCAACTCTAGCTGGGCGGTGGTGGCGTGCGCCTTTAATTGCCACACTTAGGAGGCAGAAGCAGGTGGATCTCTGTGAGTTTGAGGTCAGCCTGGTCTACAGAGCCAGAGCTACACAGAGAAACCTTGTCTCAAAAAACCAACCCCCAGCCCTAAAAGAACCAACTCTAAAGGATGCTCCAGGACAATTTCATTTGAGTTTAGAAGAAAAGCTCTGAAGCAGATGAGTGGTAACTCTGGAGAGCTGCCCAGAGGAGGCAGATGGAGAAGAGGGGGAATAAAGAGAAAAAAATACTGTTCCTTGAGTTTGGCTGACACGGGGTCAGCCACATGGCAGATAAACAGCCAAGGGCAGGGAGGGAATCTTAGAGAAGGGGTGAAGCTGAGCTCTTCTGGAAAGCAAGCTTAGCAAAGAGATCAAAGGGGAAGTTCATTTTTTTTGAGTAATTCAGGAAATCCAGCCAACTTCCCAAGTCAGCCGCATGACTGCAGCGCCCTCAGCAAATGCACTCGGAGGTAGGAAAATTATGGGAAAGAAAAGTATGCTATCTCAGAGCTGGAGAGATGGCTCAGTAGTTACAAATGCTTGCTGCTCTTATGTGTGACTTGAGTTTGGCTGTGAGCATCCAAGTGGAGTAGTTCACAACAGATATGAAACACAGCTCCAAGGGATCTGGCACCCTCTTCTGGCATCTTTTGATACAGCATGCACATGCACATGCACATGCACATGCACATACACAAAATCAGAGTAAATGTTGTAAAAGGTGCATTATATCATTAAAGGGATAATTATTCCTCCTATCTCTTTAGCATGGCCAGGGTAAATCTACCTCCCTAATGGGTAGTCCCACCTTCCAGAGAGTTGGCCCTATAGCCAAGTGATTGACCTACCTAACCAAATGTTGGATCTCAACCCAGGCTAGAGATTCCATTGTCTTGACCATAAAGAAATAGTATTCCTTTCATGGGTATTTCACTATTAGTAGAACACAGGCACATGGGTGCTAAGGCCTTCCGGAACCTTCCTGAGGCAGAGGCTGGCATGTCTGACACAGCACCAATGATGCAGGCTACAAGAACCTCTGGCTGGCATCTTATCCCACAGACAGTTCTGTCTCTCCCCTTTGCCCTTCTCAGGGGCTGAACCAGCTGTTCTCAGCAGCTCCAGGTGGATCTGACTACTCCCAGAGCCCATGAGGAGGCTGAGGAAACAGACCAGCCTGGTGAGTCAGCAATTCCAGGCACCAGGCTTGCCAACTCCTAGTCGGCGACAGGCCATGAGTCACAAATTATAGGCCTTCCATATGAGCAGGCTGTGCCAGCCTGTGAGGCGGCAACGCTGGCAGGGAGCTCAGGAGCCCTAGGCTTGGGGCCATGGGAAAAGGAAGGCCCAGACAGGCCTGCAGACTGTAGGGTACTCCTACGGCTTCTCTCCTACCAACCACCAGGCTGCAGTGCCAACGCCTAGCCTTGAACATGCTCTGACACAGGACTTCCTCGGCCTCAGACCAGAAGGAAGCTGGCTTTACCGGAACCAAGTGGAATCTCAAAGCCAGAGCCACCCCACTGCAGCTACGGAGGATGCAATGTCAGAGTGCCTGCTCTGTACTGCACTGGGTGGCCTCTGGAGGTCTGCTCCATCGCCCCTCAAGATCCTCCAGGACTTGGCGATGCCTTGCTCAAGAGCAGGAGGCCAGAGGCCAATGCACTGCCTCTGAGGCCAAACAGGCACACCACCAGCCTTCTGAGCACTGGCACATGCTTAGCCAAGGCATCAGGGGCTTCTAGAAGGTTCAGAGAATTTTCATGCTGATATAATTAAGCCAACTGCATCTCACCACTAACGATGTTCCTGTAAGCTCAGGACTACATTCTCCACAACAGCAAATTTACACGTTCCCTGAATTTGTTGTCTCATTCAGCTTGTCTTTCTGTTAGAAATGTTTGATTGTGTGGCTGAAACGGTTGTAGAAAGGCATATACAACAAGGAATGAGGACCAAAGCAAGGCTCGGGCAGAGGCCCAGGGAGACTGTGTGTCTCCTGGAGAAGCTCCCTCCTGACCCCCCGAGGCCTGGGCTGCTGCACTGTGGGCCTCTCACCCAGGGCTCTGCTAGCAATGACTTGTTTATACTCTGTACTGGTGGCCTTAGCGACTACAGGGAACAGTCAAACCCAGACGAATGAGCGAATGAGTGTGCCTTGGATATGAGGAAGCAGAGCTGACGAGTGCCTGGCCCTGAACCCCCAAGGTGGAAAGCTCAGTGCCAAGTCTTAGAAATCAGGAGAGATATGAGCATAATAATAATGGGGTCACCACTGAGTGGCAGCTGACCCAGGGCTTCTATGCCAGGGTACCCAACTCATATTATCCCAGGGCAACCACCAACCCAGCCACTTTCCAGTATTGGCACAGTACCTGGCACCAGGAAGGTCCTCAGGAAATGCAGGACTAAACACTGAGGTGGGTGTCCCCAGGAAAACTGGAAACCACACATTCTCCATCCCGTCAAAGTAACCTTCCAACACCCTCTCCCTTCCCTTTCCTTTTTTCGTTTTGTTTCTTACTTGGCAGGCCCAGAACTCATTATGTAGCTCAGGCTAGCCTCCAGCTCAGGGTGATCCCTTCAGCCTTCCCAGTGATGGGACTACCGATGCGCAACCCTGGAGTTGGCAGTAATCCTCCTGCCTCAGCCTCCCAGTTGCTGGGATTACAGAAACCGGCTACCACACTCCAAGGTTTCTACTCTCTTTTCCTCAGTGGGGGAAGCCATGTGCCACGGCTAGGCCATCTCTCCAGCCTCCACACTCACTTCTTAGCTTCAAGTGTGACTCCTTTTCCCTTTGCCATTGGTCCATTTTCCTAGGTGTTTGTCTTGGACTTTAGTCTTCTTAAAGAGCCCAAGGTTTGCTTTTGTTTATCCTGCCCCCCCCCCAGCACACACACCCTAGACAAGATCTCCAAACACAACACAACACAACACCCAGGGCCTCCAACACGCTGGTGCTGTCCTACTGAGCTGTAATTCCAGCCCCAATTTACAAATGTTTTACATTTTTCCCTCATGGTTTCTTCTTCTCCCTATAAGTTACTTGGACGTCTTTCTTTCTCTTTTTCTGCCCTCGCAAGCTGTCAGTGTTGCTGCTTAATACAGGAGCCTTCCTTAGATCTACCCAACATGTCTGTCTCCTCCTCGTTAGTCTTCCACGCCACTCCCTTCAGACTTCAGTTCCCTTCTGTGTTTTTTCCACGTGTAGGAGAGTGTGTATGTGCACGTGAGTGCGGGTGTGTGCACCTGAATGTGTGCAGAGGCTGGTGTGTGCATCTGTATGTGTGCAGAAACTGGTTATGTGCACCCATATGTGTGCAGAGACTGGTGTGTGCACCCATATGTGTGCAGAGGCTGGTGTGTGCACCTATATGTGTGCAGAGGCTGGTGTGTGCACCTATATGTGTGCACCTGTATGTGAACATGTATGCTGCTGTGTGTACCTGTATGAGTGCAGAGGCTGGTGTGTGCACCCATATGTGTGCAGAGACTGGTGTGTGCACCTGTATGTGTGCAGAGGCTGGTGTATGCATCTGTATGTGAGCAGAAACTGGTTATGTGCACCCATATGTGTGCAGAGGCTGGTGTGTGCACCCATATGTATGCACCTGTATGTGCACATGTATGCTGCTGTGTGTACCCGTATGAGTGCAGAGGCTGGTGTGTGCACCCATATGTGTGCAGAGACTGGTGTGTGCACCTGTATGTGTGCAGAGGCTGGTGTGTGCACCCATATGTATGCACCTGTAAGTGCACATGTATGCTGCTGTGTGTACTCGTATGAGTGCAGAGGCAGAGGAAGAGTGTTCCCACTCCATCTCTCAGGCTTGTTCTCTTGAGGCAGAGTCTCTCTCAGAACCTCATACCCTCCTGTTTCCACCCCACTCAGTTCTGGGGTTATAGGGATGTGATGGCCCATTTTGGATTGTTCTGTGAGTGGTGGGATTGGAACCCTGGTCCTTGTGTTTGCAAGACAAACACTCTTAACTGCTGAGCCATCTCTCCAACTCTCCCTGCCACCTCTGCCTTGTCTTTCTTTTCTTTGAGACCTACCCCTGCCTTGTCTTTCTTTTCTTTGAGACCCACCCCTGCCTTGTCTTTCTTTTCTTTGAGATACAGATCAGTACTCAAGGAATGTCTTTAACTCTTAATCCTATGCTAGCTCCTAAGCATTGGGATTACAGGCTTGTGCCACACACCTGGTTTTTCTTTCCTCTCCTTCTCCTTCTCTCTTTCTCTTTCTCTCTCTCTCTCTCTCTCTCTCTCTCTCTCTCTCTCTCTCTCTAAATCTTACTACATAGCTAGGTTGTAGTATCCTCAAACATAGGATCCTCCTGCATCAACCTTCAGAGTTAACATCTACCTTTCTGAGGAATGTTCTCTATTGCTGTTTTTGCATGAGTCTGCCTATGAATGTCTATGTTTTTGTTTTTGTTTTAATTTTATTTATTTTTATTTTGTGTGCATTGTTTTTGCCTGTCTGTGTGAGGGTGTCAGATCTTGGAGTTACAGTTGTTAGCTGCCCTGTGGGTTCTGGGAATTGAACCCAGGTCCTCTGGAAGAGTAGTCAGTGCTCTTAACTGCTGAGCCATCTCTCCAGTCCCTTGTTTGTTTTTTAAGAAATGTCTGTTTGGGAGCTGGTGAGATGGCTCAGAGGTTAAGAGCACCGACTGCTCTTCCAGAGGTCCTGAGTTCAATTCCCAGCACCCACATGGTGGCTCACAACCATCTGTAATGAGATCTGGTGCCCTCTTCTGTATATGTAATAAATAAATAAATCTTTAAAAAAAAAAAAAAAAAGAAGAAAAGAAATGTCTGTTTGAGCAGGGGCACACACCTTTGATCCCAGCACTCGGGAGGAAGAACCAGGAGGATCTCTGAGTTCGAGGCCAGCCTGATCTACAGAGTGAGTTCCAGGACAGCCAGGACTACACAGAGAAACCCTGTCTCAAAAACAAACAAACAAAGCAAAACAAAAAATGTCTGTCTGGCATTCATTCTGGAACAGCACCGCATTTCTGTAGTACTTTAGGAAGTGATTCCCTTGTCACTTTGAGGACATTTTCTGGTCTCTTTTTGTGGCTGACAGAGGGAAGCTTATGTGTGCTTTCTTTGTAGGGAACGTCCTTTTGTTTGTGCTTATTCTGGGGGTAAGCTTGCTGATTAGGCTAGGCTGAGCCCCAGAAACCCGCCTGTCTCAGCCTCCTCTGCCCTGAGATGACAAGGCTCTTGTGTGTGAGTTCTCAGGATCCGCCTCAAATCCCGGTATTTCCAAGGCAAGCACTTTATGGAGTGAGTTGCTTCCTCTCTGCTATTTACCCGAAAAACAAAAAACTATTTGGGTCAGCAAGATGGTGGATAAAAGCACCTGCAAGCCTGGGGACCTGAGTTCAGTCCCTGGGGCCTACCTGGTGGAAGGAGAGAAAGAACTCAAGTGAGTTCTTCTCTGACGCACACGTGAGCGGTGGCCCACACACCCTCCTACCCCACCCTACTGAAAGAAAAATGTAAAAAATCATTTTCTAGATGAGTCCTCATATAAGCCTTAAACTAAAATCCTCCTGCCTCTAGCTCTCCAGAGCTAGAAGTACAGCCCTGGACCACCACACTCAGTTCATGCTGAGGCTCAAGCCTAGGTCTCTGTGCACATTACCGACCTATGTAAGTGAACCACTTCGTTTCTCCTCAGTCTTTTCATGGTGACACAGACCTTTAATCTCCATACTCACGAGACTCAGACAGAACTGTTACTTTAAGGATAGTCCAGAAACTATGAAACCCTGTCCCAAAAAACAAATGCATGTACACACACACATTCAAACCTCTGGACTTAATTGGTTCATTCCTTCAAAGTGAATTTAGGAGAAAATAAACTCCCTTGGGAGGGGTGTGTGTGTGTGGTGTATGTGTGTATGTGTATGTCTGTGTATACGTCTGTATGTGTAGTGTGTGTGTGTCTGTGTGTGTGGAGTCTGTGTGTGTGGTGTCTCTGTGTTTGTGTGTGTGTGTGTGTGTGTGTGTGTGTGTCTGTGTGTGTGGTGTCTGTGTGGTGTGTGTGTGTTTGTGTGTGTCTGTGAGTGTCTGTGTGTGTGGTGTCTGTGGTGTGTGTGTGTGTGTGTGTGTCTGTGTGTGTGTCTGTGTGTGTGGTGTCTGTGTGGTGTGTGTGTGTCTGTGTGTGTGGTGTGTGTGTTTGTGTGGTGTGTGTGTGTGTCTGTGTGTGTGGTGTCTGTGGTGTGTGTGTGTGTGTGTGTGTGTGTGTGTGTGTGTGTGTGTGTGTGGTGTCTGTGTGGTGTGTCTGTGTGTGTGGTGTCTGTGGTGTGTGTGTTTGTGTGTGTGTGTGTGTGTGTGTGTGTGTCTGTGTGTGTGGTGTCTGTGTGTGTGGTGTCTGTGTGGTGTGTGTGTGTCTCTGGTGTCTGTGGTGTGTGTGTGTCTCTGTGTCTGTGTGTGTGGTGTCTGTGTGGTGTGTCTGTATGTGGTGTGTGTGTCTGTGTGTGTCTGTGTCTGTGTGTCTGTGTCTGTGTCTGTGTGGTGTGTGTGTGTGTGTGTGTGTGTGTGTCTGTGTCTGTGTGTGTGGTGTCTGTGTGGTGTGTCTGTGTGGTGTGTGTGTCTGTGTGTGTCTGTGTCTGTGTGTCTGTGTCTGTGTGTGTGTGTCTGTGTGTGATGTGTGTCTGTCTGTGGTGTGTCTGTGTGTGTCTGTGTGTGTGGTGTGTGTGTGTGTGTCTGTGTGTGATGTGTGTCTGTCTGTGGTGTGTCTGTGTGTGTCTGTGTGTGTGGTGTGTGTGTGTGTGTCTGTCTGTCTGTGTGTGTGTGTGTGTGTGTGTGTGTCAGTGTGTGTGTGTGTGTGTGTGTGTGTGTGTGTGTGTGTCTGTGAGGTAGGGGGAGGGAAAGGAAGAGATTTAGTAAAAGCAGATTTTGCTTCTAGTGCCCCGGGAACCCCAGCAAGTCTCCCCTGCTCACAGTCTCCCCAGCCTGCTTTCAGATGAAAGTAAAAACTGAATGGTAAAAGAAATCAGAAGTTTAGAATGACTTACAGTAATAAACTGCCAAGTTTGCACTTCAAAGGCTCACCAGGGCTTCAGAGAGAAGGGGACTGTGTGTGTGTGTGTGTGTGTGTGTGTGTGTGTGTTCTCTCAATCTTATGGTAAATGATGAGGGCCTCTTGTAACGGCCTAAGCCCTCTGAGTATAACTGGAGATGCTTTTCTCACACTGACCATCCCCTAAAAACCAGGATTGGTATCCGTGGGAATGACCTCACAGGGTGGAGGGGTTTTGCCCCAGCCAGCTTAGCCACAGCCTTTGGGGAAGGAAGCTTCATGGGGGGAGTGTTCTACTACCTCGTGGGCAGAGGAGGGAAAAGGTGACAGACTACAGCCCTGGTCTCACAGGATGGTTTTGCTGGGGATGGGTGGGGAGTGGGGGGTGTTATATACTCTTGTTTCCTACCCTGTCTTTCAAAGTTCCACCTCTGAAGATACATGCCGGGGCTGAGACAGGATACAAAGGCAGGAAAATCTGGGGGACATGAGAAGTAGGGAAGCAGCCCCCTAAGTGTTGGGGTCACAAAGGTCCTTGTGCCCACAGATCACTAGGGAGACAGGGAATGTTAAACACACAGGGGCTCCTCTCAATGGAGGAGATAAAATACCTGTTTTCCCACCCTGAAGGCTGGGAGTGGATATTGTTAATGACCTAGTGACCTTTTGATTATCGTAGAGGCAGACCTCACCCATCTTTTCCTTTGGAGGCAGCCCTCACCCAAATCCCCCAGAATGATTAACCCGGTCTCTTCCCTCCCTGGACCATTACCTATCCTTAGGGGAGACGTCACATGTACTCTATGGCCTGCTGACCTCTATCCTATCTCAGGCAGAGACCATACCAGATTCTAGGCCTTTGGCTATAGAACCCATCTTCGAGGCCACATGTACTTTGTAAAGGAGTTTCCAAGTTGTCACACCTTAAGCTTTATTGTGCACCTGGATCGGGAAGATGGTTGCCTGGAAACCTGGAATGGGAATGATTATTGCCTGGAAACCTTTTCCCAAATTGTATTGTGTTTTAAATATGCTGACAATGAATTGCCTGGCATTCGACTCCCAGCGGTCTGGTCCAGGTTGATGGAGTCAATCCGACTGATTTTCATTCCCATCTCCTTGCTCCAATTGCTTCCCTGACTGACACCTACAGGGACACCCCCCCACTCCCCCCAGCCAAGCTGTTATCTAGTTGAAGCCTCTGCTGGCAGAAGATCAACGCCTTTAATCCCAGCACTTGGGAGGCAGAGCCAGGCAGATAGATATCTGTGAGTTCAAGGCTAGCCTGGTCTACAGAGCGAGATCCAGGCCTGGCACCAAAGCTACACAGAGAAACCCTCTTGAAAAGAACAAAACAACAACAAAAACCCAAGAACTCCAGCCCAACTAACTGACAAGTACTTAAGGCTTCCCTTCCCATCCATGAACATTCAGTTCTCTAGGAATCTCCTCACCAGAACTCCATTTACAGGGAAAGAATGTGTCCTGATTGCCTCCTCATGTGGCCCTAGTGGGACCTGGTTTTACCTTATCAGATTGAAATGACATCCAGGTTACCTCCAGGACCACCTCGGGTCTCTCTTTCTCTTATCAAAAAACAGACTCTTATCAAAAATGGACTAGACATTGTTAACATCATTCTTGTTGTATATATTATATATACTTATTGTACCTATTATATACAGTTTTTCTTATATTAGTTATAAACTTTTATTATTTTAGACAAAAAAAAAAGAGGAAATGTGGTGATATATTGTGTACCCTAATAAACTTATCTGGGGATCAGAGGACAGAGCCAGCCACTAGATTAGACATAGAGTCCAGACAGTGGTGGCACACACACTTTAATCCCAACACTTGAGAGCTCATGTCTTTGCTTGGGAGGCACACAAGCCTTTAATCCTAGGAAGTGATGTCAGGGCAGAGAAGGATATATAAGGCATAAGGAAACAGGAACTCACTCTCTTGAGGCTGAGGATTTCGTAGAGGTAAGCTAATGGTTGGCTTGTTCTGTTTCTCTGGTCTTTCAGCTTTCACCTCAATATCTGGCTCCAGGTTTTTCTTTTTTTATTGTAAGACCTTTTAAGATTCGTGTTACGGAGGAGAGGGTGGTTCTTAGCAGCATCTGAGATGTAACCTGAGTTACTAAAAGGGTACATATGGCCACTGCTAAAACAATGAACCGTTTGTTCTGTCTTGGACTCGTGCTGAGACGTCTGACTTAACTCCCTCCTCTTCCTAGGAAGCATTCCCCCCATGTGGTATGTCTTAACTTTCTTCTGAATGTCTCTCTTCTTCATGCTTAAGCCTATACTAAAACATCTTTGGGGCTGGAGAGATGGCTCAGAGGTTAAGAGCACCGACTGCTCTTCCAGAGATCCTGAGTTCAATTCCCAGCACCCACATGGTGGCTCACAACCATCTGAAATGAGATCTGGCACCCACTTCTGTGTAAATAATAAATAAATAAATATTTTTTAAAAAACAGAACAAAAAAAATCTTTGGGCCAATGAAATGATTCAGTGAGTAAAGGCTCTTGCCTCCAAACCTGCCATTCTGAGTTCAATCCCCACTACCTACCTGAAGGAAAGAGGACCAACCCCTGCAGTTTGTCCCCTGACACTTGTACAAACACTGTAGCACAAGCACCCACAAGTATACCCACAATAAAATAAAATACATGTTCTAAAAAGTCATTAAAATGTATTTAATCAAGTCGCCAAGCCCGGTAAACTGGCCAGTCCTGAAATCCTTTTCAGTATCAAAGCCACACACCCAGGTTCTGCTTGAGTCAAGGTCCCTAAAAGTCCAGGAGGTTGGCAGTGTGGATCTCTGTCACTGCCCCCTCATCACTGACAAGGCCATCTGAGTGTTCTTGGTACCAGGGAAGCTAAGAACGCTTGGATCCTAGCCATGCCCTAAAGAGTGGCACTGAGCAGTGGGAACAGTCTAAGGGAATCCGGCTGGTCAGGAGGCTCTGGCCGGTCAGGAGGCTCCAGCCACTCCTACCTCTCCCTGTCTTCCACTCTGTGACGCCATCCATGTCCCTCAAACTGGAAGAACTCAGCCATGGAAGGATGGAGTGCCAGGAGCCAGCCTTCTACAAAATGGAGACACTAGCTGACTGAACCTCTGACAGCTTAGGGGCCTGTTTCAAAGAATGAAATAGAAAAGTATGCTAAAATGTTCTGAGTCTCTAATGGATGCTATCAAATCCAGAAGCAATAGGACCCTGCAGGTAAAGTTGCTGGTGGCCATGCCTGATGACCTGCATTCAGTCTCTAGGACCCACAGAGTGGAGAGAGACACATGCTGTAGTATGCATGCATGTGCATGCACACACAGACATGATCACACAGACACACATATACAGACATACATAGGTACACATACACACAAAACATAATTTTTAAAAATTTAGAAGTTATCAAGAAATCTGGCAGGTATTTATTTCTCTCTTTTTTAAACTTTTTAATTTTTTAAGAATTTATTTATGTGTATGAGTGTTTTGCCTGCATGTGTGTATATGGACCACATGCATGCTTGATACCCCAGGAGGCCAGAAGAGAGTGTTGAATCCCCTGGAACTGGAGTTACAGTTGGTTTTAGGTCCCATGTGGGTTCTGGGAATGGAACGCAGGTCCTCTGGAATAACAGGAAGTGCCCTTAACCACTGAACTGTCTCTCCAGCTCCTCTATTCTTACAACTGAATTTCTTGTGTGTGTGTACCACATGCTTAGTATCACTTATCTACAACTCCAGCCTCTACAGTTTTATTTAAATAAAATGGGAGCTGGAGAGATGGCTCAGTGGTTAAGAGCCCTGGCTGTGCTTCCAGAGGACCTGGGTTCAACTCCCAGGACTCACATCATGTGTGGCACACAACCATCTATAACTCCAGTCCAAGGTAATTCTGACAGCCTCTCTGGGCAATGCATGCATGTGGCACACATACGTAGATGCAAGCAAAATATCCATACACATAAAATAGAAATAAATAAAATGTATTTAAGAAGACAGCAGGATGGCTGGGGACAGGAGTCCTATCTGCTTAGCCTGAGTTTGAACTCTAGAACCCACACGGTGGAAGGAGAGACCCAACTCCCAAAAGTCATCCCCTGACCTCTGCACACACAAAATAAACATGTAAAATAACTAAATGGGCTGGGGATTTGGCTCAGTGGTAGAGCGCTTGCCTAGCAAGCACAAGGCCCTGAGTTCGATCCTCAGCTCGAAAAAACAAACAAAACAAAACAAACAAACAAAAAACCTAAATGCAAATACACAATGTATAAAATATTTTTAAGGTTTCAGGAAAACCTAAGATAACAACAGTCCTGACTCCTTTGACCCATAGCCAAAGAGAACCACTGCTGGTCATTTGGTGTCTGTACCCAGCCCCACCCCCATCACCCCACCCCAATTCTTTATTTAGGCTTATAAAGCTGGCCAACCTAATACCAAGGGATTTTTACTGAGCGCAGCCAGCTTCTCTCATTCCCCTGCTCTGGAATTTGTTTCCCAATCCTAAACAATATTCGAAGCGTCTTCGCATATATCTGTGTTTACTTCTCAGCAGTGTTATCCATAGGTCAAAAGTCTCCACAAGGATTTCACCAGAAACCGGTCCTTGGTCCTCACTCTGCCAAGCGCAGCCCTGTGCAGACCTCCCCACTCCTCCTGAGGGAAACCCTTGTGTGTTGGAATGGTTCCCCCTCTGGGTCCCCAGAAAAATGCCAAACGAACACGCCTACACCCTAACACTCAAAGGCAGAGTCTGCAGGGAAGCCCCTAGTCCCGCTCCGGGGTTTGGATTCATAAAGAACAAAGAGCGCCCTGTGGGCGTCACCGACCCATTCCTATGCAAAGCGCGGGCTGCTGCTCCAAAGCTGCCGGCGGGGCAGGGAGGGGTGCGGGGAGGGGGGAAGAGGAGGGGGCACACAGACAGGTTGAGGCTGACAAAACCGAGGAGCCTGGGGCAGCTGCTGCTTCAAAGCTCTGTACTTGGGAACTGTAGATGAAGGGGGCCAGCCTGGGCCCCGCTGAGGGGGTGACCCTCTCTACTATCCCATCTACTCGGGTTCAGCCCCTTTGGGGTCTGATGCGTAGACCCTCCAGCTAATGGGCGCTTTTTAGTCTGACATTCTGTTCAGGAAGGCCGAGGCCTGTACCAGACCAAAAGTTAACACCTGAAGCTTTTCCACCGAGCAGAATTCCCCTGAGCTCCGCTGTGGTCTATTGGGTTACAGGAGAGTCTTAAAAGAAATGAGAAGTCTGGTTTTGAGTCACAAAGGATTAAAATCTTCTGCCTTGCCACCCCCACCCTAGTTCCAATATTACTGCAGAATTGGAGGGGTAAGTGGGTGAGGCGTGTCGGGCGGGATCCTGGACAGAGAGCCCCTCCGTTCCCTTAGTTGGTATCGACACAACTTGGGCTCCAGCAGGCTTGGGAAATGCTCACGGATCCACTGCACCTCACTCCTCTCTGGAAGCCTTTGCCTATCCCCCATGAGACTTAGTGTGTCTCAAGTTAACCCTGGATACAGAAGTTGTTTCTAGGGATGAGACCCAGTCTCCTCCACTGTGGGGCGCAAGGAGGTCTCAGCTACCTAAATGGCTGTCCCTTGTAGCCTTGACTTGTAGGGGTTGCGCACCTGAGCCTATCTTGTAGACACCTAACCTCTTCCTTCATTCCCTCAGCAGAGTCTGCTGGGCGTCTGTAACTAGGTGCTGGGATCACACCCATGTCTAGATCAGCCAGGACAGACAGGACTTCAGATGTAACCCAGTGAGAGAGGGGCCCCCCCGGCACATCACATCCTTAGCAGCTCTACGGTGTCTCAGCATCACGACTGGATCCAAGCTGTGTCCCACAAGTGGTAGGGACCGGAGCAACTCTCCTCCCTTTTCATTTGTGGCAGGTGACCCAGCCTCCCACGGGATACCTGCAATGAAGAGGGGGTCTCTCTCTGAAGATCAGGTCACCCACGCTCACGGACAGAGTAAGGGGCAAGGACCCGCGTGAGAGGTAGGGCATCATGGCTCTCAGAATAGGTGTGAGATAAATGCACCCCAGGTCTGGCTTTCAGCCTGTAACCAGACTACCCTTGGGCTAGTGATGAGCTAGCTGCCTGCACAGGTGCAGAAGTAACTTCCAAAGCCACCAGAAGGACCTGGAAAGGCAATGGCTCCTCCCCGATGGTCTTTAGTTGCAAGAGCCTAGGGTCCTGCTTCTCCTGTCCAGTGTGACCTCTTGCAGACTTATGGAGAGCACAAAGGGCATGCTGGCCCTGAAGCCTCCACTGGAGAGGGGATTGTTGTTTGTTTCCTCCTGCCCCCTACCCCCACCCCCATATAGACTTTGTCATCCAGGCAGTGGTGGTGGCTAAATCCCAGGCTGATCTCTCCAGCCTGGCTACAGAATGAGTTCTAGGACAGCCAGGGCTACACACAGAAAAACCCATCTCAAAAAACCAAAAAAAAAATGAAGTAGACTTTGTCTCTGTCTCTCTGTCTCTCTGTCTCTCTGTCTCTCTGTCTCTGTCTCTGTCTCTCTCTCTCTCTGTCTCTTTGTCTGTCTGTCTCTCTCTCTCTCTCTCTCTCTCTCTCTCTCTCTCTCTCTGTGTGTGTGTGTGTGTGTGTGTGTGTGTGTGTGTATAAACACACAAGTGCCAAAGCACATACATGGAGGTCAGAGAGCAGCTCTGTGGAGTGAGTTCTCTTCCCGTGTCTGCTCAGATTCAAATTCAGGTTGCCGGGCAAGGGCGGCTGAGCCATCTCACCAGCACTAAAATAAGCTTTTTGTTTGTTTGTTTTCAAGACAGAGTTTCTCTGTGTAGATCTGACTGTCCTGGAACACTCTCTATAGACCAGGAATCGGCTTTTAAATAAAACAGACTTCTAATATATACATAAATAATTGCAACTCCCAAGAGAAATAGGAGCGCTCCAACTCCAGTGCCCCCAGATGGATGGATCTTCTTGGTCACCTCAGGACCATTTAAAAAAAAAAAAAAAAAAATATATATATATATATATATATATATATAAAGTATGTGTGTATATATGTATACACACATACACACAGAGCGTGGATGGATTCGCTTGCAGTACACTGTACTCTAATATATCAGAATATTGCATAAGCCTAAGAGTTTATGTTTTGTCAGCGGTGCTGAGGATAAAACCCAAGGTCTTGTGCATGCCAGACAAGCACTCTACAGCTGGGCTACATTCTCGGAGCCCTTAAATCAGAGTTACATGTATTTATTTACCAACTTCTTTTACATTTTATTTTGTTTTATGTGTATGTATGTCTTCCCTGCAGTTTGTCAGGCACCATGTGCATGCCTGGTGCCTGTGGAGGCAGGAGAGGGTGTCGGATCTTCTGGAACTAGAGTTACAGATGGTTGTAAGCTATGAGGTGGGTGCTGGGAATTGAACCCAGTCCTCTGGAAGAGCAGCCGGTGCTCTTAACCACTGAGCCTTCTCTCCAGCTCCTAGCTCTTTCTTTTTTCATTTAATGGCACATCTTGAAGATCACCCACTTCCCATCTTTCTTTCTTTCTTCTGCTCCCTTCCTTCTTTTCTTCCTTTCTTCTTTTATTTATTTATTTTTTAATTTTTCCTGAAACAGGGTTTTTCTATGTAGCCCTGAATGTCCTGGAACTCAATCTATAGATCAGGCTGGCCTCAAACTCAGAGGTCCACCTGCCTCTGTCTTCCACGTGCTGAGTTTTCTTCCTTTCTTGTAGTGGGAATTAACCCTAAGGCCTCTCTTTTGGTGGGTAAGCACTCTACCACTGAGCTATATCACCAGCCTTCTTTTTATGTTTGATTTTGAGACAAGGTCTCACTAAGTTGCCCAAGTTAGCCCCCATCTCACTCTGTAGCCAGGCATAACTTGATTTTGAGGTCCTCCTGTTTGGCTTCCCGGGTGGCTGGGATTATTTACTCTTTGCGGATGGCTGTACAGTATTCCAAGTGTGTACCCACTCCCCTAGTGTTGAATACACACATTGTGTTGGGATCGTCACAATCACAAACCACTCTAGCAGATGTCCCTGTACTAAACTCAGCCTACCTCATCTAAGGCTAGCTGCTTTGTTGAACGATGAGCCCTCCATCAGAGAAGGCATTCAAGTAAGAGAGAAAACGTTACTCCACATTGGTGATGCTCAAACATTGTGCTGCATGAGAACTACCTGGAGAGCTTTTTTTTTTTTTTTTTTTCCCCGAGACAGGGTTTCTCTGTGTAGTTTTGGCACCTTTCCTGGATCTCACTCTGTAGACCAGCCTGGCCTCGAACTCGCAAAAGATCTGCCTGCCTCTGCCTCCCGAGTGCTGGGATTAAAGGTGTGCACCACCACCGCCGGGCTACCTGGAGAGCTTTTAAAGCTGTAGAGGTGAAGCCAGAGACTCAGAGTGTCTGGTTCAGGAGATGAGGAAGGGATTTAGGATTTGTATCATAGCTTGTTGCCAGGTGACGATGCTGGCCTCCAACTCACTCCGTTAGCCAAGGATAATCTTGAACTCCTTCCTCAACCTGCTTCTGTCTCCCAAGTGCTAGGATCACAAGCATGTGACATCATGCCCAATTCCAATCCAGTGTGCTTGTTTGTTTGTTTGTTGTTTTTGAGACAAGGTCTCACACGGCAGCCCTGACTAGCCTGGAACTCCTTATGTAGGTAGTATAAAGATCCGCTGGCTTCTACCTCCTGAGAGCTGGGATTAAAGGCACGCACCCCCATGTCTAGCTGGTCAGGTTGTCTTAAACGAATGCTTGAATTCTCCTCTAAACCGACCTGGCCTCCTGCTTCCCAAGGGCTGAGATTACTGAAGTGTACTACCATGCCTTGATTGGCAGCTTGCTTTAGGAAGATTCTATGGCCTTAAATTCATGGGAGCCTTAAATGGGAGCATGGCCAGAGTCCCTTCTGGCCTTCTGGGCAAATTTTTCTTTTTTTTTTTTCTTTCTTTCTTTTTTTGTGGAGCTGAGGATCGAACCCTGGGCCTTGCAAGCGCTCTACCACTGAGCTAAATCCCAATGGGCGAATTTTTCTGAACATGCATTGAGTACTTTTAATGTCTTTTCCTGCTGTTAACTAGAGATCTGACCCCAGCCAAGATTTGGGAGTCCTGACAACCCAAATCTTGGCTATGAAGAAAGTACTCCCTACCCCACCATCACTGTGTCAGGATGATTGGGTACTGGGAAGGCCAAAAGAAGACCTGGTTTTTCTCTGTGGCTTGGTCCTCTCCTACAATGAGTATGCAATGAGGGACTGCCATGTAAGGTTATAATGTTGATTAACTGAGAGAATATGCATAAAACTCTAAACCCAGTGACTCACATCTGTTCTTTTATTTTGGTACAGGGTCTCGCTATGTTGCTCAGGCTGGTCTTGAATGCCTTATCCTCCTGCCTCAGTCAGTCATTTGAGAGTTGTGACGACATCATGTGTAACCAGGCGGGCTGTGGGTTCTGACGTTATAGTGACAGTGACAGGTATGGACCCTGGGGCACACCAGCACGGCAGAGAGGGTCCAAGCCCCAGTGTGGAGAAGACAAGGCCCCACACCTGTGGGACCATGCTGTCCTTTTTCTGTGAGGATGTGCTTTGAAGGCTGCACCCAATAAGCATCCAGTAGGTTGGTTGGGAATGGAGATGCCTCTCAGGTGGTAGAGTTTGCCCACTGAGCACAAAGCCGTGGGTTAGATCCCCAACCATGCACAAAACCAGGCTGGCTGGTGTGTGTCTGGGGTTCTGGGTTTCTGGGGCTCCCAGAACTAGGGAGGCAGTGGCAGAAGGATCAGAAATTGAAGGCCATCCCTGGTAAGATAACAAGTCTGTGGTGGGTTTGGAATACATAAGGCCCTGGCTGGGGAAGGGGGGTGGATTTGCTGGGTGTGTTTGGAGTATTTAGTTTTCAGGCTCAGGTGGGGCTGAAGTTTTCTTTTTACATAATTTTTCCCTTTGCCCAGAGGTTTAAGGTGAATGTTTAGTCTCTTAAAAGAAGAAAGGCTTCATGTTATTTATGAGGGACTCTTAATTTGCAATAATTTTTGCCAGTCTATTCCTTCAAATCCATGTTATGTTTCCTTGGAGGCCCAAATCTGGCTAAGAGCAGGCAGGTTGTGCTATGGAGAAACTTCATTTCAGAAGAGAGAGTTGAGGTTACATGCTCTAACAGGGAGTTAGACAAAGGGGTCTTGGGGCCTGGGATTGATCCCTTTAAGTTTTGAAAGGCACAAAGAGATGGTCATCCAGTATATACTCAGAGTACTGGGTATGTGCTACACTCCCCCCTCTACCCCTAACTGAGAAGGACTCTCTTAACCAAGTAGGGTGGGGCTGGTCTTCAAACAGGAGGCCACATCCAACCCCTGCTCTCTAAGGCCAGAGACCCCTGGAGAGGATGCTTGTAGAATGGATCACCACATACAAGCAAAGAAAAGAGATCTCGTACTTGGGAGGGAGAGTCAAATGGGTCAGAAGTTCAAGGTCACCCTCTGTCATCTAGTGAATTAGAGGGCAGTCTGGACTACAAGAGACCCTATCTTAAAACCAGCCAGCCAGCAAGTGAACAAACAGCATCAGAGGAAGGAGACTGAGTCAGAGATCAAGGGGTCCAGGACAGTGAGGAGAGAGATGGGGGTCAGCAGAGGGTAAGAGTTGGCAGCTAGGGCAGAGACGGGGGCAAGCAGGCTCAGTCAGAACCCTGCACGGAGCTCAGAAACTGAGACCTCTTTAGGAACTCACCAGGGACTGGGGTCTGTCAACACAAACAGAGACAATGATGAGTTCCAAGAGCCCACAGCAGGGGCTTCGGACTCACCGCACAGAAGGTGGGTGAGGGTGAGAAACAAAGATGTCCGTTTGTGACGTGGTCCCTCAGGTATCCAGGAAGATGCTTTAACTACTGTCTGTGGGTGAAAAGATATGTGGCAGGGCAGTGAGGACACAGTGGAAGAAGACCCTCACAGATGGCAGAGGACCCTCACAGATGGCAGGGGGAGGAGCTGAACTTGGGGACACTGAGGGAGAAGGACAGATGGACTTGTCTCTACTGGGGAAGGAAATGAGGAAGAGGAGAGTCAAGTGATACCTCCAGGGTGTCTAGACCACGGCCACAGAGCAGGTGCAATCCCAGGAACAGGTCAAGAACTTGGCTTGCCTGGGGACATGAAACTTCAGTGTGGACTGATTGAACACATGTGTATTGCAGGCCTATTGTGTACCTGACCAGAGTCTACTTTCACCAGCAAAGCAATGAATGATCTAGGTCACCCTCAAGGTCTGAGGACACATCCTGTGGGTTCCAGAAATCAAACTCGTCATCAGGCATGGCGACAAGCATGAAGCTATTTCACCAGCCTCGTGAGAAAGGGTTTCCTGTATCCCAGGATGTCCTTGAACTTGACGTGTAGTCAAGAATGCTCTTGAACTTCTTACCTTCCTGCCTCCACAGAAAGGCCTTTGCCCAATCTTCCTGGAGGAGGTGGTTCTGATGAGACATTTGCTAGAAGAACCCCAAAACTCACTGATATCCAAACATTCATCCCCAGAAGCCCACGCCACCAGGGAGCCCCAAGGCTGAATAGAAAGAGAACATGAGCTGTCGTCAACACAGGAAAAACCCAGGCTTCCTGTTTGAACTTGGGCAGGTACTGGAAGCTGTGAGTAATGCAGGGCGGCCTGTGGTGGGGGCTTCTCACAGTGGCTCTGAAGCCTGGCTTCCAATCACTTGCAGGAGACTCGGGGCCCAATGGGTGGAAGGGTGTATAGAAGGAAACACACATCCACGCAGGCAGGCCACAGGCCAGGCGACATCAAAGCCATTTGAGCTGTGGCCTCTCGAAGGCTGTTCATTGTGGTCAGTTGTCCTCGATAATGACGAAGCATCAGAGATGGAGGGCATCTGAAGTCACAGTCCCCAGTGGCCTTCATTCACATAAAACAACCTTGGAAATTGGCATTGTCCTCTTTTGCCCACCTTGAGGTCTGGGGTCCACTCTGGACCAAGAAGGCTGTGTGTGTATGCATAAGCTTCCTGAGGGACCAGGGCAGGACCAGCTTCAGACCCGTTAATGAAAAAAAGGTAACAAGCACTTTTACTCACACGAAGCCATTTTACCAGCCTCATATGAACGATTTTCTGTATCCCAGGACGTCCTTGAACTTGACTCGTAGTCAAGGATGCTCTTGAACTTCTCACCCTCCTGCCTCCACAGAAGGCCTTGGACTTTTAAAGTCAAATCATAGCCAGATATGGTGGCACACATCTGCACTCTCAGCCCTCGGGAGGATGCCAAAAGTTCAAGGTCATATAACCAGGCTAAGTAGGGAGAGGCAGAACTGGGGTGGAGGGATGTTAAATCATAAAGTTCATGAAATTCAAATTCTAGGCACCAGAGCTGGGGTGTGGCTCTTGTCCATCCAGCTCAAAGCCCTTGGTTCTAATCCCAGCTCAGAAGGTTAAGCCAAATGCCTGAAGTCATGAAGCTGCCAAGGACCAAAGCAAAATTTTATTTTTGTCTGTTTTTCTTTGTGGTACCGGGGCTGCTCCATAACACAGGAGTCCCTAGCTCCCCATATGAATGTCTGCTCAGGCCTCATCGATCAGCTTGTCACTGTCCGTTCCTCTGTTAGCCACTTGATCTCTCTGTCCCTCCATTTTCCTATCTCTGAAATGGGAATATGAAAGCTTGGCATACCTGCCTGTGCACCCACAGCTCTGTGGCAGAGATCAAACTAGCTGCCGAAAGATGTGAAAACACTTAGAAACCTATAAGATGTTAAACTTATGCAAATCCTGGTGATTCATAGAATCACAGACTGTATCACTTGGCAGAGGTGCTCACATCTAAAGAGCTTTTCCTATGAAGCCTGCATTTTCCTGATAACAAAGTTGAAGCCCAGAGAGGTGAAGTAAGCCGCCTAAAGTCACACAGTTAGCAGCTACAATTTAAGACTTGAGTTCTCTGATCTAAAGCAGCCCTCACTCCTTAGCCTCGCAGGCTCGGATCCTTGGGGTTCAGGGTCACAAGGCAAAGCTAAAAATGAGGTCTGGTTAGGAGCGCAGTAGAGTGCTTGGCTAACATGAACGCAGTCCTGGATTCCGTTCCCAGTACAACATAAAGCAGGCGTGGTAGTGCACATCTGTGATCCTAGCGCTTGGGAGGTGGATTCAGGAGGATCAGGAATCGAGTCATCCTCAGCTATACACAGAGTTCTAGGCTAGCCTGAACTACATGAGACTCTAAAAAAGGAATATGGGAAAAAAGTGGGGCTAGAGATGGCTCAGTGGTTAAGAGCAGTAGCTGCTCTTCCAGAGGTCCTGAGTTCAATTCCCAGCACCTACATGGTGGCTCACAACGGTCTATAACTCCAATTCCAGGGGGCCCAAAGCCCTCTTCTGGCCTCTATGGACACTGAACACACATAGTACATAGATATACATGTAGGCAAAACATCTGTACATATAAAATAATCAAATAAAAAATTAAAGAAAAGCAGTCAAAAAGCATTGCAATAAAACCAAGAGCCAAGAGAGTTTGTCTCAAGGTGCAGGAGAAGCTTGCAAGTCTTTACCTTGTCTCTACAGACACTGTAAGGACCATTGCCAAGAGACCTTCCCTTGGCCTCAGGATTCTCTCTATGGCTGCAGCTCAGGCTGGTCTGGAACCGAAGGTTGTCTTGCTCCAGCATCCTAAATGCAGGAATTACAAAAGTGGCCTCTATGCCTTGGCAGTTTGCAAATATTGATGAGCCTGACCTCCCTCACAGAAGCCAATGAATCTAGAGCCAGCACCACCTCCTAAGACACTCAGATGTCCCAGGTCCTAAGGGATGCTAGGCACCACCTAACACAGCTTCATAGGGTCTTATTTTGAGGTAGTGTCTTGCTGGACAGCCCAGGCTAAGCTAGAACTCAATTCTTCTTCTTCTATCTGGAAGTCCTGGGATTACAAACCACAGCTCGCCGTCACGTAGTCATACATTTAAGCAAAACTGATGGGTGAGTCTGACATTTTTTGGTACTATTGGGTTTTTTTTTATTGTTGTTGTTTTCTTTTTTATTGAGAAAGGATCTCATGTAGCTTAGGCTGGCTTCCAACTGCATAGCCAAGGATAACCTTGAACTATTGATCTAGATTTCAAGCATATGCCCCCAGTGCCTACTTTGTGTGGTACTGATGACCCCAGCCTTTTTCCTTTTTCTCTTTCCTTCCCTTTTTTGGGGGGGAATAGGAGGGTGACAGGGTCTCATAGATCAGGCAAGCCTCTAACTCCCTGTGTAGCCAAAGCTGCCTTGAACTACTGATCCTCTTATCTCCATCTCCCAAGTACTGTGTCACCATCATTAATTTACACAGTACTGGAGGCCTTGGGCTGCTTTGTGCCTGCTAAGTTAGAGTCCTCAGTTTCTCTCTCTGTCTCTCTATCTTTCTGTCTCTGTCTCTCTCTCTCTCTGTCTCTGTCTCTGTCTCTGTCTCTCTGTCTCTCTCATTTGTTTGTCTGAAACACAGCTAGCCCCTAACTTCTAGATACATAACCAAGGAGGACCTTGAACTTTTGATCCTTCTGCCTCCCTCTCCCAGGTGCCAAAATTAGAGGCATGAGCCACCATTCCTGGTTTACATCCTGCAGGGGATTGAACCTGTGGCTTCCAGGATGCTATGCAAGCCCTCTACCAACTAATTTACTACATTCCCAAGATGCTTTCCTTCCTTCTCCCCACCCTCCCCCTCCCCAGCAAATCTCCCAAGCAGACACGAGCATTTCACAGACTCAGCGCATTCCTCCCTCTCATGAGCTCAGGTGTCTGATTTTCCCTTGTGACGCTCCTAGTGGTGAGCCGGAGGTACAGTGAGCGGTTTTGAAGGCAGGTTCCTTATCTCTAAGCGTTATCTAAGCATCAGAGCCCACTTGAAGAAAAAAGCAGTTTCAACATCAAACTTGAAGGTTTGACTGTTAAAAGGAAGAGCCCGGACAAAGCGACCACAGCTTTTATCGCACGTTTGTGAAGGTGGCGTGTGGTGGGAATACTACGTCTCAGGTCTGCTGCTGAGAATGCTCGGTGGCCTTTGAACAAAAAACAAAACGGTGGTTGGAAACTGCCGGTAATTGTCTTTACCTATGGTTTCGGAGGGCGCACACCCGGCCTTGCGGTTGCGGGCGCTATTTCATGCTGGGGTTCGTGTCCCTGGCCCTGCCTGGCACCCAGTGGAACAGATCAGGCCTCAGATCTGTGTGCACCTGTGGTTCCCGCAAGGAGGCGAGTGGATTACCGCGAGATAGGGCAACAATGGAAAGTTTTCTCACCTGAAAGGTCTGGGGGGGGGGGAGGGGAGTGCTGTGTGCCCCGGGAAGACTCGTGTGCCCCAGAAAAATAAGGAGCCTGAGGAAGCCAGCCCCCCTCCCACCCAGGAGCCCCCCGGCCCACACTGCTCATTTTCTTTGTCATAGATTTCTTCTACCGCAGGTGAAACCCGGCTTCGTGTGTCAATAGTTTCTAAAGAAAATAAAGAGACCAAACAGAACTTTGAAGATCAGAGATTTTTTTTTTTCTTTCCAAAATGGTTCATGGGGTTAGGGATGTACCTCAGTTGGTACAGTGCTTACCTAGCATACACAAAAGCCCTAGGTTGGATCCCCAGCACCATATAAATGGCAACGGTGGTACATACTCTAAACCCAGCCCTTTGGGAGGTGGAGGCAGGGGGATCAGAAGCTCAAGGTAGCCTACTTAGTGGTCTCCTGGGCTACATGAGACCCCATCTCAAAGAAAAAGGGTTTTTTGTTTGTTTGGTTGGTTTGGTTTTTGGTTTTTTGAGACAGGGTTTCTCTGTGAAACACTCCTGGCTGTCCTGGAACTCACTCTGTAGACCAGGCTGGCCTCGAACTAGAGAGCCACCTGCCTCTGCCTCTGCCTCTGCCTCTGCCTCTGCCTCTGCCTCTGCCTCTGCCTCTGCCTCTGCCTCTGCCTCTGCCTCTGCCTCTGCCTCTGCCTCTGCCTCCCAAGTGCTGGGATTAAAGGCGTGCATCACCACTGCCCAGACAAGAAAAATGGTTATGTTGCACAGATATGCTCTATGCCACGGCAAAAGGCCTACTGGTGTCTCTCAGAGTCAGCTGGCATCGCCCAGGCAGGCCTACTATCAGAGACCACCAGGTGGTAACACACAAGGTCTTCTGGTTCAAGTGCTCTTGCTGGAGACAATGGCAGCTCAGAGGACCCCATCAAAGATGGCCAAAGAGTTCTGACAATTCCTGATACCTGAGGGAAACTGTGGACTCTCTCCGAGGAAGAGAACTGGTCCCCAAGTCCAGGAGGACACCTTCCCCAGGTCCCAGTGCCAGACTAAGCCTAGGGTGCCAGAATAAGCCTAGGGGTCAGGGGCTACTGAAAAGTGTGGCTCCATGGTCCCCTAGACTTTAGGCCCTCTGGGGGACAGTAAGCCCTGTGATCCCAGCAGTCTGGAGCCAGACTGTCCTGGTCTCTCTTCTGTTTCTAAAACAAATACCTGCCCTGGGATAACTGATAAAGGATAGAGGTTTATTTGGCTCATGGTTCTGGAGGCCAGCATCTGGTAAGGGACTTCTAGGTGCATTATAACCTGACAGGGTAAGGGGCTAGCCAGGAAGGCCGTTAGAGTGACCCTGCCCTCACACTTGAACTTCTCAAACTCCTGATCAGTTCCCCAAATCCCCATTGCTGAATACCATCAACACAGGACTGGGAGGATTGAGTTTGTCACACATGAGCCTTTGGGGGGCATACATTCAAATTATAGCACAGGCCTAGGCCTGAGCCAAGTGGGGGGTGGGCTGACCACAGGAAGAGGGGACAAATAAAACCTTGTAGAAGGACTAAGGAAGAGGTTAAAAAAATGAGACCAGAAGGAAGCCAACTAGGGAGGGCAGTGAGGGTCCCAGATGTTGTTCAATACCCCTGCTGTAGGTTTCCAAATGTTTTAAGTTTGATTTTTCTTTTCTTGCAATGTTAGAGGTTAAAGCCTTGGCCCTGTATCTTCCAGATCTAAATAAAAGCTCTACCACTAAGCTTCATCATTAACTATTTTATTTAAAAAGAAAAAAAAAAACAAAAAACAAAACAGAACACAGAAGAAAACACAATGGGATCAGGGACAGTCACACAGCAACCCGAGAAGCAAGAACAGAGCTTTGTCTGGGCATGGTAACTCATGCCTGTGACCCAAGCATTTCCTCACCAGGCTGAGTCAAGACGATGACCAGTTCAAAGATATAGTAAGTTTAAGGCCAGCCTGAGTGAGACAAAGTGTGTGTGTGTGTGTGTGTGTGTGTGTATGTGTGTGTGTGTTAACACACACACTTGGATGACAATGCTCCCATAGACATCTAACAAAACCTCCCCAGTGCCAGGTATGGGAAACCTCCTTTCAAGTCATTGGTCAAGAGGATGCAATCTCTAATGGCATTCTATATACTTATATAGATAGGATACATCCATACGTATGTATAGATTATATATATATATATATATATATATATATATATATATATATATATGATCTCTAAGTGCACTCTAAACATGTATCCCTCCACCCACGGGTGCAGCTCTTACTTCTCGTCAAAGAAGCTTCTTTTTGCAGCAGAGATCACTACCGAGAGCTAGCCCTGGTCAAAATGCCGAGATCAACTGATCATGAAGAGCCTGTCCCCGGTTAATACATTTACAACACGACCCTCCCACTTAAGGCTCAGGAAATATGAAGGAAGAGGGGGAGGGAAGATTTTAAAAGCCAGAAGGCCAGGACATCTGTTGCTGTGGAGACAGTCTGTTCTAAGGAGGAGTGGGGGATGGGGGAGTGCAAGACGGGACACAAAGTAGAGGGGGTAGGGAGGAGGGGCATCTGGGAAGAGTTGGGAGGAGGAAGGGGGTGACTATAATCAAACATACATTGCATGAAATTATCAAAGAATTAATAAACATATTATATTATTTGAAAACAAAACCCTAGCAAAGAAACTAATGAGCTAACCATTCCTGGAAATATCCCAGCCCCACACATGATCCTCATTCAAGATTACCATTGTGACAGCATACTTTTTTTTTTTTTTCTTGGTTTTTGGAGACAGGGTTCTTCTGTGTAGCTCTGTCCTGGAACTCACTCTATAGACCAGGTGGGGCCTCGAACTCACAGAGATCCTCCTGGCTCTGCCTCTTCCCGAGTGCTGGGACTAAAGGTGTGCACCACTGCCCGGCATGTGACAGCATTCTTCAAAGTTACTTTACTTACACGTGTGGGGGTGCAGTGTATGCGTGTGCTCGTGTGCGTGTGTGCGTGTGTGCGTGTGAGTGTGTGTGTGTGTGTGTGTGTGCTGTCCCAGTCATTGTATATTTGCTACATTTGCTTATTTATTTAGCTTTTCTGTTTGTTTTAAGACAGAGCCTCATATAGCTCAGGCTGGCCTCATTTATAGCTGAGGATTGCTCTGCCTTTACTTCCTGAGTCCTGGGATTACATGTATGCATCACCACTCCCGGTGCGGGGGAGTCAAACCCAGGGCATCATGCATGCTAGACAAGCACTCTACCAACAGGACTACATTCCTTGCCCTGGCATCAAACCCCTGATCCTCTTGCCTCCACCTCTCAAGAGCTGGGATCATAGGCATATATCACCATACCTGCCTTATTTTGCTTTTGTGAGATAAAGTCTCATTTGGTAGACTGGACTGGCTTTAAATTCACTGTGTAGCCTAGACTGCCCTCAACTCACTGCAATCCTCCTGCCTCGGCCTCCTGAGTGCTAGGATTACAGATGTGAGCCATCAGGCCTAACTAACCTGGGTCCCTTCATTTTCAGTGGCCTACCTCAGTGTGTCTACTCTGGTTTCAAGAGTTAGAACCCAGGGATGTGGAATCCTGCAGACCCTGCCCCCAGCCAGGGGCCCCAGGTCTCCCACAGACTCTAGGGTTTGACCACATTTTACTTTCTCCAGGAGGCTGCTCTGTGGAGCCTGGGGAGGACACAGAGCAGAGTGTGCCCAACAACCTCTGCAGAGCTTTGCATGGGGCATTCTGAGGTTTGCAAGTGGCTCATCCCAGCCTTAGTCCCGAATGCCCATCAAGGGGAATGCCCATGACTTCTCTGCCATCTTCAAAAAGTCCACTGGGTGCTGGGACGGGGGCAACAAACCGATGCAGGTCCCAAATGAGAAGCGAGAAGCGGGTGGCTTCCTGAGAGCGTATCCTAATGTGGCCTCCTTTTGGTTCTTCCTCTCCAATGTGGTTCCCATTTGCAAGAGGCTGAGTCTTGAGAGCCTGTAGCCCAGATGCAAAATGATGTAAATTACAGCTTGCTACTCCAGCCTGGCTGCTTGGGATTTTGGCATAAACATTAAGGCAAAGGTAGCCTGATTATAAGGGAGAGGCACTGAAGAGAGGTAGGAAGGGCTGGGCAGCCCCGCCCCATGGCTCTCTTTGCTCCTTTTTGCATGAAGGGAGGGCCAGCTCAACTCTCCCAGCCACCTTTAAGGACAAGGGATCCCAACAACCATCAAGAAGGACCCTGACACATCCATCCTCAATCCTCATCCATTCTACAGACATGCTGGCCCCCCCTTCCCACCGTTCCCACTCTCAGGCCAAGCTGGGTACCTTCCCTAACTGTCCTGTCACCTACCTGAGGTTCTCCAGACCCCAAGAGCTATTCTGACCCTTCGTGGATTCCTAGGCGTTTGGTTTAGCAAACCACTGCTGTTCTACCCCCTTGGAGCTTGGCATCTCTCCTCTTGTAGACCACACCAATTAGCCCTGATTACAGAATGAATGCACTGTTCTCCATGGTTCCTGTTCAGGTCCCAGTCTCCAGAAGGGGAGGGCATGTGTGTGTTGAAGGTGGAGCAGAAGGTGGAGGCGGGTCAAGCTTCTGATACTCTCAGTGGGGTCTCAGTGGGGTGTGGTGGAGCACTGGTGAGACCCCCCTCCCCAGCCCTGGAGAGGTAGAGGCATAAAGAAGAAATTCAAGGCCAGCCTGGGCTACATGATAGGGAGGTCTTGAAGCCCCCTGCTCTTCAACCCAAAACAGCCCTGGTCTAAGTGGGTATGGGTACTCTGAGCTTCAAGAAAGGTGAGTCACTCCCCCCTCAGCCTCCCAGATCCAGCCTGTGTCAGAAAACCCTTTCCCACCAGCCCTCAGCTCAAGATGGCAGCCTGGGGGGCCCACCGCCGGCATCACCCCTTCACCAACAGGCAGCCTAGGGCAAAACATCCTACACCACAGAGAATTTCTAAAAATACGATGTTTTTGTCAGAGAACCACCTACTTCCTTCAGGCTTTGATCTCCACACAAGCCCTTTCACTGACAATAACAGTCTGAAGTTGCCTTCCTCCTTTGGGGGTACCTGTCTAAGACGCAGAATCCCTACTTGGGCATGGTAGCTCCTGGACCTTTTGTACATGCTCAGTTGGTGACAGCTCACACAGCTGGTCCTGCCCTGTGTGAGGAGGTCTGGGGTCAGGAACTGAGGCTGCCAGAGCACCTATCTGCTGCAGAACATCATACAAGCTGACGAGACCCCACTCTCTAAAAACTGGGACAATTAGTGATAGAAAAATCAACACTCGAATAAAGAAATGGGCAGGGTGGGGCCTAAGACTGGGGGCTGACTCCAGTGAGTCCACGTACAGTGTGGGCATTTGGTAAACATTTGTTGGACTCTTTTTTGTTGTTGTTTTCTTTTTTGTTTTTTGAGATAAGGTCTCACGTGGCCAGCTGGTTTCAGACTTAAATATAGCTTAGATTAGCCTTGAACTCCTGATCTTCCTGCTTCCATCTCCCTAGTGCAGAAATGTAGCATGAATCTTAAAGGTACTTGTTAATAAAATCAAACCCGAGGCCAGTTATTGGGGTCAATGCTGGAAGATCAGAGTTCCTCAGGTAATCCTGTTTCCTCAGGCTGGAAGCTTCTGAGTCCTCATCCCAATGGCTCTCAGCTGAACTGTGCTGCTTCAAAACCTAAATGCTTATCCAGCCAAAATGCTTAACCAAATGCTTAACTAACTACATGCTTTACTCCTTAGTTCCTGGTCCTCATGCCTTATATACCTTTCTCTTTCTGCCCCCACTCCCTGGGATTAAAGATTGGGTTTCTGGGATTAAAGGCGTGGGTCACCAAGTTTAGCTGTTTCTAAAGTGGCCTTGAACACAGAGATCAGCTAGCTCTGCCTCCCAAGTGCTGGGATTAAAGGCGTGCGTCACCACCGCCCAACTTCTGTTATGGCTTACTCTTCCCATTTTCTAGCCACCATTTTTGGCTTTGTTCTAGTGGCTGTCTGTTCTCTGACCCCAGCTATGTTTATTTTGGGGAACACAATATTTTGGGGAACACAATAGCCACCATACAGAAACAAGAGGATCCTCGACTCTTACTGACTAGCACAATCTGATGGTTCACAGCTTTGTCAGGATTTGCCAAAGACATCTGCAACAAAACTCCCCTCTGAAGCCGGGTGTTGGTGGCACAGAGGCAGAGGCAGGTGGATCTCTATGAGTTCAAGGCCTGCCTGGTTTACAAAGTGAGTTCCTGGAAAGGTGCAAAGCCACACAGAGAAACCCTGTCTCAGAAAAAAAAGAAAAGAAAAAAAAAAGAAAAGAAAAGAAAAGAAAGAAAGAAACCTCTCCTCTGAACCTGTACATCATCATCTTTGCAGAGGCATATAGGTGATTATAGATTCACGGCCCTAGAGTCAGGAGTTTACTAGCCATCTGCTCCAGGTAGAAATGTGGCTCCCTGGCTTGTAGTGAACCTGTAGGTACTGGGGTACATCTGTGGAGACAATTGGATGGAATCCTGAAGGGCTGGATGCAAAAAGTATCCCACTGCAGACATCCTGGGGAAAGCCCTCTGGGGTGTGGGTTAAAACACTCGGCTTTTAAAACTCAGTTGGGTACCCTGAGAGGAAAGTGTGTGTGTGTGTGTGTGTGTGTGTGTGTGTGTGTGTGTGTGTGCACTGCATGTGTGTGTATGCATTGCATGTGTGTGCAGCTCACATTGTGTTCTACGTGAGTGGTGCCCCAGGAATGTGAGGAATGTGTTAGCCCTGCATGTGTGTTCAGAGTGTCCACATGAAAACAGCCTGGCCAGGCATGTTAGTGCACACCTGTGGTCCCAACACTTGGGAGTTCCTGAGTTTGAGGCCAGCCTGGGATACATAGATGAGACCCTGGAGAGGTTGAGGGAGGAGAAGGAGGAGGAGGAAGTGGGGAGGAGGGAGGGAAACAGAGAGGGTAAGGGGAGAAGGGGGAGGAGGAGGACACACACACACTTTCCTCCCAGGGTACTTAACTGAATTTTAAAAGCCAAGACACACAGAGACCTATAATCCCAGCACTTAGGAAGTATAGGCAGGAGAATCAGGATTTCATAGTCACCCTTGGCCAGACATGAGACCTGTCTCAAAAAATAAATGAAAGGGGTCAGACATGGTAGTGCACACCTTTAATCCCAGCACTCGGCAGGTGGATCTCTGAGTTCTAGGCCAGTCTGATCTACAGAGTGAGTTCCAGGACAGCCAGGGCTACACAGAGAAACCTGTCTCAAAAAAAAAAAAAAAAAAAAATACATACATACATACATACATACATAAAGAATGAAAGGGAGGGAAGAAGGGAGGGAGGGAGGGAGGAAGGGAGGGAGGGAAGGAAAGAAGAAAGAAAAAAGATAAATAAACAGTCCACAGACTGGGCTATAGTATTGATAGAGTGCTGGCCTACTGTGCACAGGGCCCCGTTTGATCTCTAACACCTCATACACCAAGCTCACACTGTAATCCTAGCACTTAGAGGCCGGAATATCAGAAGTTCAAGGTCACTCTTACCTCGAGTTCAGGGCCAAGCCTGAGATACAAGAGATACAAGAGACACTGTCAGAGAGAGAGAGAGAAAGAGAGAGAGAGAGAGAGAGAGAGAGAGAGAGAGATCCAGAGCTGAAAATCCCACCTGGCCCAATCCTTGCAAGTCTGTGAGTGCTCACTGGCTGGTGATGTCCTTCACATGACTCCAGAGTGAAGTCCTTGGAGGGACTGCACACTGTCCAGTAAGGCCCCTGTGTTGGGCTCTAGACAGTGCTGGATTGAAAGGAAAAGGTCAGTGCCAGGAAGGCAGGACAGTAACACATTAACTAATCTCTGGGGTAGTAGAAGTGAGGATATCCCTCTCTACTGCCCAGAGAGAACTGAGATAAAGCTCTTCAGAGTGCAGAGTGCAGCCAAGACAACCACACCCCCATTGGCCATTCCTCTGGTGGGAAACGTAGTGGGACTCCCCTGTGTAGCCGGAAGTTTCTCCAGTCCCACTCACCCAGCCCCTCTGCCCACAGCCACTTATAAAATAATCACTCAGAGGCTTATACTAATTACAAACTGGATGGCCAATGGCTTAAGTTTCTTGTATTACTGGTCTGCTGGCATGTTGCTGCTCCTTGGGCTGTGGCTGGAATCTCCCTAGATCCCGCCATTCTCTTCCCTGTGTCTCTCCTTGGATTTCCTGCATGCCTCTAAGCTGCCTTGCCATAGGCCAAAGCTGCTTATTTATTAACCAGTGGAAACAACACATATCCACAGCGTACAGAAAGACATCCCACAGCACCACTGACCCCTCCCCCAAGCTGTGAGTCCCCAGTGGGCCTTACAAGGAGTAATTGTTATTCACCAACCTTTGGCAGCACCAGTACCACTGAGGTGCCCCAGCCACCAGAGTGGTGTGACCCCCAGCTCAGAGGCCCCTGATGTAGGGTCAGCAGGCAGAGAACTGCCTTATTCCAGCAGGCACCATGGTTTCCACTGGGTGCCCTGGAACCCTTCCTGCAGGGTACAGCCCACTGACCTCCACCCAGCTCTGGTTCTTTATGTGCAAACTGCAGATGCAACCAGACGTTGGGGATACCCGAGAGCTGAGCCTTGCCTCCCATCAGGGTCCAGCTCAGACATCAGAGCAGCGGAGTGACCCACGGACCAACAACCAGCCAAAACAGCAGCAGACTGGAAAGACGTGAAATGGGGCTGGGAATACAGCTCAGTGACAGAGTTCGGCATGTCTGAGGCCCTACATTTGATGCCCAACTCTATACAAAAAGGTCAGGGGAGCAGGTTAAAGGCAGGGCACAATGCTAGGAAGATGATGGGATGGTCACAAGCACAAACTGCTCTTGCAGAGGACTCAGCTGATTCCAGCTCCAGGATCTTGGGGGAAAATCTGATGCTTCTGGCCCATACCCACACACATACACACAATAAAAAATAAGAATAAACAAAATGTTAAGGCCAGTTGTAGTGGCACAAGTCTTTAATACCAGCAGTGGGGAGGCAGAGACAGAGAGATCTCTGAGTTTGAGGCCAATCTGATCTGCATAGTAAGTTCCAGGCAAACCAGGGCTACCAGTGAGATGTGTGTGTGTGTGTGTGTGTGTGTGTGTGTGTGTGTGTGTGTGAGAGAGAGAGAGAGAGAGAGAGAGAGAGAGAGAGAGAGAGGTATGCAGGGAAAGAGCAAAGCCTACCTGAGAGCTTGAGCAAGGACTCCTTACAATAGAAGCCCTCATTGGGCCAGTGGAGGCACAAGGTAGCCTTTGGAAGTGTCTGGAATGTCATTGCTCAGCATGTTTCTAAGGGACCTTTGCCTCCTCTACCTCTGACCTCCTCTTCAACAGTTGAGATTTTAAGGTGGCTCCAAGGTGCCTTGGATGACATTACCATCTGATAAGATAACCCCATACGATTTCATAAGACCCTGAGGTAAGAGCCCTGGAAGACCGAAGCTTATCGCCAGGAAGGGAAAATGGCTTTAAGCAAATGTTAACTGTGTTGGAATTCTCAATTCTCAACCAGACTCTGAGGTGAGGGGCTCCTTCCCCACCATGATTTCCAGTCTGTCTATGCTGTCTCAAGTTGGACAGAGTGTTTCCGGGTTTAACCTAGGCTTTTCCTCACTGAGTTTATCTCAAGTCTGGAATTTACAAGAAAAGGGACCATGGACGGGAAGGAGCTGTAGAGGGGAGTAGCGGGATACACATGACTTGAATGGGGGTGGGAAAATGGGGGAACTCTAAAGAAGGGTGGGGGAGGGAGATAAATGTGGAAGGAGGGAGGAGGATAAAATAACAGTAAGAATGTCCAAAAATGTCATAAGGAATCCTATTATCTATCTACCTAAAATTATTTAGAGTACATATGAGACTGTATATACACATACCTACATGGTTTAAATTAAATTTTCCCAATTGGGAAAATTTATGCCCAAGAGCCATAGACTGTCTAACAAAAAACCCCGACACCAAGCACGAGAAGCCCCTTTTTGATTTGATGTTCAGGGTTGCCTGAGAGACTCAAAACAACAACAACATACAGGCGCCAGGCAGTGGTGGCACATGCCTTTAATCCCAGTACTCGAGAGGCAGAGGAAGGAGGATCTCTGTGAGTTTGAGGCCAGCCTGGTCTACAGAGCGAGATCCAGGAAAGGCACAAAGCTACGCAGAGAAACCCTGTCTCGAAAAACAAACAAACAAACAAACAAATAAATAAAATAAAACCATACAGACTATTGCTGATACCACTGTCTTGTAGGTTGCCTCCTACAAGAGGAAGAGAATCCCCTATTGTTGAAGAGCCTATGCATTTTAGACATAAGACCTGATGGTTCCAAGCTAGATCAGACCTGAAAGCCTCTTCACCAAAGACCAGCTTTCCTGGTACCAGAAGATGCTGTGCAAGCTTCCAAAGGAAGAAGGGACCAACAGTCCTAGCCAGCTGTGTTGCCTCTGAACCACAACAGCCAGCATGGCACGATGTCCCTCAGGGTGCAGCAATGGTACCCATGCCTGGGCAGCAACCAATGGTTCTCTGATTGGACTGAAGGGCTGCTCAACAAGAGAGAAATTATGCCTGGTACTGGAAACTTGACCAACTACTCAGCACTAGTGAAGTCATGGATCTTGGGGGATTCCTAACTATATTCTTAATATTTGTCCTTACACATACAAATGAGTGTAGTTTCCACCTCTTGTCAAACTCTTTATGACAGACAGAGACCATTAAAGAAAACCACAACCATTCAAATTGCAGAGAACAAGAGATTGTGTGGTACCAGTCCTAACAGTTGTGTTCATCTGGAACACAACTCCTGCACCGAAGGACACCAAAGACCATTGTGGAAGAAGGTGGTTGGGGAAAGATTGTAAGACAGAGGAACAGGAAGCTTGCTGTGACATTGTGTCTCCTAGAAATGTCAGACAGGCTACAACCATGAAGTCTCAGCAATATGGCTGCCTAAACAAGACCTGAACAGTGACACAAATGGATGAGCTAACATGGAAGTGGCAAATCTCATGGGGCATCAATCCTAGACAAAGAACCACAGGCGACTTGGGGACACTGAGAGCAGGAGAAATGGTCTTCTCCAGGGAAGAACCCTCCTCAGCCCCCAGATGGTGATCCAGCATCAAGTGGTCAGCCCTGAAATCACATCCGTACAAGTAACATTATACAGACTGAGCAGTGCTGGGGGTACAAAGGTTCTTGAGCCCACAAATAAACACTTGAGTGTTGTGGAATACTCTTTTTGTACACTGTGAAGAAGTGTCACTCTGTTTGGTTTAATAAAAAGCTGAATGGCCAAGGATTTGGGGGACAGAGAGGACACTGGGACAAAGGGCAGAGATGGGGGTGGAGGGAGAGTCGAGAGGAGACACAGAGGAAGCATGGCATGTAGGAGATGAGGTAAGAAACCATGAGCCACATGGCAGCCCATAGATGGATAGAAACAGGTTAAGTTATAAGAGCTAGCTAAAACAAGCCTAAGCTATTGGTCTAGTTTTTATAGTTAATAAGAGGTCTCTGTGTCGTTGATTCATTTAATTAATTAGTTTCATAATTAATAAGAAGTCTTGCTACACTTGGGAAACCAGTAATGTTAAACATGCAGGGGCCTCTTCTCAAAGGAATTACCTGTTTGCCACCCAGAAGGCTGGGAGTGAACACTGTTAGTGACCTGGTGACCTTTCTGTTGTCTGTAGGGGCAGACCTCACCCAGAATGTTTATCCCAGATTCTTCCCTCCCTAGACCATTGTCTTTAGCTCCCACTTAATAGAATCCACCCTTGGGGCTGGAGAGATGGCTCAGCGGTTAAGAGCACTGACTGCTCTTCCAGAGGATCTGAGTTCAATTCCCAGCAACCACATGGTGGCTCACAACCATCCATAATGAGATCTGGTGCCCTTTTCTGACCTGCAAGCATATATGTAGGCAGGACACTGTATACATAATAAATAAATAAACCTAAAAAAAAAAAAATAGAACCCATCCTTAGGGGAGACGTCCCATGCACTTTGTGGCCTGCTGACCTCCATGCTATTTCAGAGACCACACTGGATTCTAAGCCTTTTAGCCATAGAACCCACTCTCATGGTCACATGGACTTTGCAAAGGAGTTTCCTTATAGTAACACTTTAAGCTTTATTGTGCACCTAGAATTGGGATGCTTATTGCCTGGAAACTTTCCCCCCAATTGTACTGTCTTGTAAATATGCTGACAGTGGACCACTGTTGTGGAACATCATTTTAACTAGGCAAATATGTGTTACATTTGTTTATGCTGCATTTGTTTAACTATGTGAAGATGTGTTGCTGTTTCACCTTGTCTGCCTAAGGCACCTAATTAATCTAATAAGAAGCTAAACAGCCAATAGCTAGGCAGGGGAGGGATAGGCAGGACTTGTGGGCAGAGATCATAAACTGGAGAGAAAGTAAGGGGAAGAAAAACAGAAGAAGCTGAATGGTGGTGGCGCACACCTTTAATTACAGCACTCAGAAGACAGAGGCAGGAGGATCTCTGTGAGTTCGAGGCCAGCCTGGTCTACAAAGTGAGTTCCAGGACAGGCTCCAAAGCTACAGAGAAACCCTGTCTCAAAAAACAAAACAAAGAAACAAAGAACAGAAGGAGGGAGAAAGAGAGGGGCATGCCTGGGGCCAGAAGCCAGGCGGCCCCCAGACAAACATGGAGACAGCAGGAAAGTAAGATTACAGAAAGAAAAAAAGATTAGAAGCCCCGAGGCAAAACATAGATAAAGAGAAACAGATTAAAGTAAGAGCTAAGATAAGGCCGAGCATTCATAACTAATAGAAGTCTTCATGTCGTGATTTGGGAGCTGGTTGGTGGCCCAAAAGAAAGCCTGCTACAGACCTCCTGGGGTCGGACTCCCCGATGCCTTGATCCAGGTTGATGAAGTCCATCCAAGAAGTTTCCACTCTTACCTCTTCACTGTCCACTTTCCTGCCTGCTGTGACACCTGCAGGGTCCCCTTCAGAGCAGCTTGTATTTTTATGTATTTAGAAGTGTGTGTGTGTGTGTGTGTGTGTGTGTGTATGTGTGTGTGTATGTGTGTGTGTATGTGTGTGTGTATGTGTGTGTATGTGTGTGTGTATGTGTGTATGTGTATGTGTGTGTATGTGTATGTGTGTGTATGTGTGTGTGTATGTGTGTGTATGTGTGTGTGTATGTGTGTGTGTATGTATGTGTGTGTGTGTGTATGTGTGTGTGTGTGTGTGTGTGTGTGTGTAACAACAATTAAAGGAAAAGAGGCGATGAATTTGAGAGTGGCTGGCCAGGCAGTGGTGGCACATGCCTTTAATCCCAGCACTTAGGAGGCAGAGCCAAATGGATCTCTGTGAGTTCGAGGCCAGCCTGGTCTACAGAGCAAGATTCAGGACAGGCTCCAAAGCTACAGAGAGAAATCCTGTCTCAGAAAAGAGAGAGAGAGAGAGAGCGAGAGAGAGCACAGCGGGGTGGATGGGAGGAGTTGGAGAAAGGAAGGAGAAATGGTGAAAATGATGTAATTGTAATTTCAAAAAATAAAAATTATTATAAACAAAAAGCAATAAAACACACAATTTAATAAATAAAGTCTTGGTAACAACAACAAAAAGAATGGGCTTTGATAGGGTCTGGTGTGAGGTGATGCTCTACCCCGTTCTCTGGTCACTTCCCATTCTCCAGGAGCTCAAATTGCCGGGAGAGGTTGAGGAGGCTCAAGATTCCAGACTTCAGAACCCAAGCCAGCAGCCAGTAGCCAGCAGCCAACAGTCAGCAGCCAGCAGCCAGCAGTCAGCAGTCAGCAGCCAGCAGCCAGCAGCCAGCAGCCAGCAGCCAGCAGCCAGCAGCCAGCAGCCAGCAGTCAGCAGCCAGCAGCCAGCAGTCAGCAGCCAGCAGCCAGCAGCCAGCAGCCAGCAGCCAGCAGTCAACAGCCAGCAGCCAGCAGCCAGCAGTCAGCAGCCAACAGTCAGCAGCCAACAGTCAGCAGCCAGCAGTCAGCAGCCAGCAGCCAGCAGCCAACAGTCAGCAGCCAGCAGCCAGCAGTCAGCAGTCAGCAGCCAACAGCCAGTAGCCAGTAGCCAGTAGTCAGCAGTCAGCAGTCAGCAGCCAGCAGCCAGCAGCCAGCAGCCAGCAGCCAGCAGTCAACAGTCAGCAGTCAGCAGCCAGCAGCCAGCAGTCAGCAGCCAGCAGCCAACAGCCAGCAGCCAGCAGCCAGCAGCAACAGTCAGCAGTCAGCAGCCAGCAGTCAGCAGCCAGCAGCCAACAGTCAGCAGCCAGCAGTCAGCAGTCAGCAGCCAGCAGCCAGCAGCCAACAGCCAACAGCCAGCAGCCAACAGCCAGCAGCCAGCAGCCAGTAGTCAGCAGCCAGTAGTCAGCAGCCAACAGCCAACAGCCAACAGCCAACAGTTAACAGCCAGCAGCCAACAGCCAGCAGTCAGCAGTCAGCAGCCAGCAGCCAACAGCCAACAGCCAACAGCCAACAGCCAGCAGCCAACAGCCAGCAGTCAGCAGCCAGCAGCCAGCAGCCAGCAGCCAGCAGTCAGCAGCCAACAGCCAACAGCCAACAGCCAACAGTCAACAGTCAACAGCCAGCAGCCAACAGCCAGCAGCCAGCAGCCAGCAGCCAGCAGCCAGCAGCCAGCAGCCAGCAGCCAGCAGCCAGCAGCCAGCAGCCAGCAGCCAACAGCCAACAGCCAGCAGCCAGCAGTCAGCAGCCAGCAGCCAGCAGCCAACAGCCAACAGCCAACAGCCAACAGCCAGCAGCCAGCAGCCAGCAGCCAGCAGCCAGCAGCCAGCAGCCAGCAGCCAGCAGCCAGCAGCCAGCAGCCAGCAGCCAGCAGCCAGCAGCCAACAGCCAGTAGCCAACAGCCAGTAGCCAGCAGCCAGTAGTCATCAGCCAACAGCCAACAGTCAACAGTCAGCAGTCAGCAGCCAGCAGCCAGCAGCCAGTAGTCAGTAGCCAGCAGCCAGCAGCCAGCAGCCAGCAGCCAACAGACAGCAGTCAACAGCCAGCAGCCAGCAGCCAGCAGCCAACAGCCAATAGACAACAGTCAGTAGTCAGCAGCCAACAGCCAGCAGCCAACAGCCAACAGTAAGCAGCCAACAGTCAACAGCCAGCAGTCAACAGCCAGCAGCCAACAGCCAACAGCCAACAGTCAGCAGCCAGCAGCCAGCAGCCAGCAGCCAACAGCCAGCAGCCAGCAGCCAGCAGCCAGCAGCCAGCAGCCAGCAGCCAACAGCCAGTAGCCAGCAGCCAGTAGTCATCAGCCAACAGCCAACAGTCAACAGTCAGCAGTCAGCAGCCAGCAGCCAGCAGCCAGTAGTCAGTAGCCAGCAGCCAACAGCCAACAGTCAGCAGCCAGCAGCCAACAGCCAGCAGCCAACAGCCAGCAGCCAACAGCCAACAGCCAACAGTCAACAGCCAGCAGCCAGCAGCCAGCAGCCAGCAGCCAGCAGCCAACAGCCATGCTGAAATTCAATACAATTTGCCACACAGCTCTCTGGTCACACAAGTCCCACCACAAGGGCCCAACAGCTACAGTGTGACTCGTGACCTGACCACCGCATCAGACAATAGAGAGAACAATTCCACCCTTGCAGAAGGGTGGGGAGGCCCATCTAGAGTCTCAGAGGACTTGGGGACAAGCCTGAGTCATGCAGAGAAGAAAGGGAATGGGACAGACCAGCATCAGCCTCCTGCCCTCCATCATTGAATCTGAGAAGCCCGAGGAACAGGGTGCCAGGCACAGAGCCTGACTCAACTCAATGGACAAAGAGAGTTTTGCTGAAGGTGCCCCAGGCCCAGGGCTGGGCACAGTCCCCCACCCCCCCCCCACCCCCACCCCTCTGCAGCACTTCCTTTCCTAGTCTTGTGGCCACAGCACGGGAGGAGGGGCTTCCAAAAGGGAGGGATGGTGCTACACTCCCCTCTGTGATGCAATTCAGAGGGGCTCCTGAGGTCCCCTACCTGCACTCCAAGCACTTCAACCTGAATGAACAACCACATCTGTGGGGACTCTAAACAAGACTGAATGCCCAGCCTGGGGGAGGGGCTGTGAGCCACCCTGTCTCTCCTTCCTCCCGCCAACAAAGAATGTTCTGCTTTCTTCCAGACAGAACCACAGGCTTCTCTCTACACTGATGATTTGGGGGAAAACAAGAAAGCGTTCAGCTTCCCTACTGCCTCCTTGGCTCAATGATGCCCAGGCTAGCCCCACACTATGGCCCTGGTCTGAGGGCTAGCCTCTACCTCGCCCTGCCCACTGTGGGTAGATTCAGTCCCACAAGCTGAGATTCATCCTTCTGCTGAGAATGCTCTCTGGATCCAAGGTGTAGTGAGAACCACCTCAACTCAACTCACTGGGGATCTGGGCCCAGAGCAACACTCGGTCTATTGAGCCCCACCCACCCACCCCTACCCACCCCCACCCCGTCTCTGCCTGTCATCTGCTCTCCGGCTTCTCTCACAGGGCTATCTGCTCTGCCCCCTGGACACACCTCCTCCAGCAAACTAACTAGTGGGAAGGCAATCTTCCTAAGAAGCCATGCCCCTGCTGTCACAAACACTGTGTGGAGGCTATTCTGTTCCATGAAGATACTGCCCACGGAGCCAACAACTGGCCCTGCCCAGCCCCAGGGACTCAGAAAGGCATGGGACCTACCGAGACAGTAGAAGCTAATCCCCATAGCTGGTCGTCGCAGGTCCACCATGTCACTGTTCACATTACAGTCTCTATATATGATGGTATCTCCTGGCGGTGTGCAATGTCAGCCTCATTAGCCGCTGAAACCAGACTGACTGGTGACCTCTCCTGAGGAGAAGCCTGACTGTCTAGACTACAGGACCTTGCAGCTCACCTTTCTCCCCACCAGCCACTCCCTGGCAGCTCAGAGTGACCCTACAGGGTCCTCCTCAGAGCTTTCGGAGGAGTTCTACAGAGCCAAAGATAGCAGTAGCAGAGGGAAGAGGTCAGGGCTAGGGTCATATATGGGGGTGTGTGTGTGTGTGTGTGTGCACGCGCATATCCACTCACAGATTGATTTTCCATGTGTGCATCTATTTAGGGCAGAGGTCAATATGGGATGTTTTCCTCTCTCACTCTTAGTTTTCTGCTTTTTTTGTTTTGATACGGGGTCTCACTATGACGCCCTTGCTGGCTTGGAACTCACAGAGAGCCACCTGCTTCTCCAGTGTTGGTAGGGGCATTCGCTACCACACCCAGCTTCCAGTTTTTGTGTTACTTTTTGAGACAGTCTCTCACTGTCTTACTGAAACTGGAACTTACCAGTTGGCTGGCCACTGGGCCCCTTGGATCCTCCTGTCTACACACACAAGCACTGGTACATGTATGTGAGCATTCGCGCGCGCACACACACACAAACGTGCACAACCATGCATGGCTTTTTTGCATGAGTGCTGGAGATCTGGACTCGTCTCCATATTTGTACAGCAACAACTTCACCCACTGAACCATCTCCCAGCCCCTTTTTCTATGTTTCTGGTGGGAAGGGGTGTTTGTTTTTGAGACAAGGTCTCATGTAGCCCAGGCTGGCCTTTAATGCCTGGCCTCCCTACCAAGTCTGGGATTACAGACATGTATGTCCATGCTCAGCTCAGGCACGTCACTTCTAAAATCTCAGAAGTCTAATAACCCAAAGGACAATGGATAAAACTCACAGAGCACTGAGAGATGAGCACTTGAAAGTGGGCTTTCAGTCCTCTGGTAGAACAGAACGCAATAGAGCACGATGTGCCTCTCTCCTGTCAGAAGGCCATCATCCCATTTGGTAACACCAGCAGGGCTGTGGTGAACCACACACAGTTCTGAGCTGGGAGCTCCCTTATGGAGGCAGTGTTCTTATCACAACGGCAGGCCAAATGCTCTTCCTGTTTGACTGAGCATTTCCACAGCTAGGGATCTGCCGTAGATAGACTTGCCTGTGTGTGAAATGCACCCAGCGATGGATGACTGCCGCAGTGTCAGAAACATCTGGATGATGTTCAAGAGAGGGCAGCTCATTTAAATATGTCTCATGGAATACTATAGCACCATTAAAACAGAACAGTGGGCTGGTGAGATGGCTCAGCAGTTAGGGCACTTGCCACAAAAATCTGGTGACCTGAGTTCAATCCCCAGAACCCACACTAAGGCTGAAGGAGAGATCCAGCTCCACAAAGTTGGCCTCTGACCTCCATAGCCTATGGTACATGCCCCCCACTAATAATAAAGCATGTGTATAGTGTGTGCAGATGAGGGTCTCAGGCTTCCAAGTGCATTATTAAAAGAGAGTGTACATAGCCCAGGCCAAGTGGAGTCCAGGTTATTAGGCTATCTGCTGTGCCTGTCTGCCTCACCTCAGGTCTTGCACTACAGCTGGTCCCCTGGATTTATAAAAATAAAATGGGGGAGGGGCAGGGAGATGACTCAGTGACAAAAGGCATTGCTGTTCTTGCAGAGGACCCAAGTTTGGTTCCCATCACCCATATAGCGTCTCACAACTGCCTAGAACACCAGGATCTGATGCCCTCTTCTGGACTCCATCCATCTGCATTCCAACTCATGTACACATACACACAGAAAGACACACATAAATAAAAATAAAATAAATCATTTAAAAAATATATAAGGTGAAGGGGGGCTTATGGGGCCTAGCTCCTGGCCATCTGGGGGTGGCTGGTGGCAGCAGGAGTCATCATTACCAGCAGTGTAGCTCCAATGAATAGTTCCACACCCATCCCTTGAAGGCAGTCCAGGTTAAATTCAGTGGGTCACAAAACAAAACCAGCTGGGCATGGTGGCACCCGCCTTTAATCCCACTACTCCGGAGGCAAAAGCAAGCAGATCTCTGTGAGTTCAAGGCCAGCCTGGTCTACATAGAGAGTCCAGGACATCCAGGGCTACATAGTGAGAACCTGCCTCAGCAAAACAGACAGACAGACAGACATGATGGTGATGGGAGGTCTTGGTGGGAGGATTGGGATAAGAGAGGATGGGAGGGTAAGTGTGAGCAGATACGTTATAGATATGTATAAAATTGTCAAGGCCAGTCAGGCAGTGGTGGCACATGCCTTTAATCCCAGCACTCAGGAGACAGAGCCAGGCAGATCTCTGTGAGTTTGAGGTCAGCCTGGGCTACAGAGTGAGCCTGTCTCAAAAAAAAAAAAAAAAAAAAACAAAACCAAAAAACAAAAAACAAAACAACAACAACAAAAAAAATTGTCAAGGCCAGGCATGGTGGTATACACCTTTCATCCCAGCACTTAGGAGGCAGAGGCCCACCAGAGTTACATAGTGAGACCCTGTCTCAAAACATCAAAAATGAATAAGTAAAATAAAAATGAAGTTGTCAACACCACTTTAAGAGGTGAGGTGGGATGGCACCCAAGGAGCAACACTCTGGCCTCCCCATGCACATACATACATATGTACCTACTCAGCCTTACCTCAGTAGATAGACACCTACCCACCCTCATCCCCATCCCCATCAACATAACAGTTATCAGGTCCCAACTGCTCGGAATGCCAAGACGGAGATGCCCTGACAAAAATCTCAAGTCTCACTCTAACAGAGATACAGGGACTCTGAGAGAACAGGTTTGGCCTGTTCTGTGGCCTGATGGCTGTCCCTGGATATCCCACATCTCCAGACAGACTGTGCTGGGCTCCCCCACAGGTACACCAAAGCCTCCTCAAGGCTTGTAGCCCCCTCTCTGTAAGCTGTAGGTTTCCAGGCACTCAGCTCATGAGAGAAGCTCGTGGACTGCGTTCACATGTCCACCAGCGGCTCCAGGCTCGCTGCCTCCCCGAACACATCGCTAAGCAACAAGATGACACCCACACATGTGCGCCAGTGAGTCCTGACCGGAGACCATCAGAATCCTTCACTGATCACAGAAGCCGCCAAGGTCTCAAACATCCTGACCCCAAACCTAGTGTTTTGAAAATGGCATGTTGTTTTCTCTGGGAAACCCAGGCTGGATTGATTAACAAACACAGCCATTAGTTAACCTCAGAGCTTGGCATGGAAATAAATTCACAATGAAAGAAAAAGTCCTTACTAAATAATGTCTCTAATTAAAGATCCAAATGGAAAACATTCAAGAGCAAAAATCTCAGCGAAGTTCATTAGCCTGAGACTCAGCTCTGCCAAAGTCCACTGAGGGTCCTGGGGAAAGGCTTTCAAATCATAGCACCAGGGCCTGCACAGCTCCAGGACTCACTAGATTACTCCTCAGTTGATGAAAGAATGGGGATGTGTTTTCTGCTCACTGCTGGGTACAGGCATCTGGAAGTTACCTCTTCCTGGAAGTCCACGTACCCCTCAAGCCCAGGAAAGAGACTCCTCAGAAGGAGGAAAGCTGTTACATATGGCTGAGAACCCAGCTGGGTGTTCCCAGGTTCTTAGCCTCTTATTCCAGGAATTGAAGGAAAGGCTCACACAGATTCATAAATGTAACAAGGAAACAGCCATGGGGTGGCACACGCCTTTGGTCCCAGCACTCAGGAGACAGAGGCAGGCGGATCTCTGTGAGTTTGAGGCCAGCCTAGTCTACAGAGTGAGTTCCAGGACAGCCAGGGCTACACAGAGAAACCCTGTCTCGAAAAACAACAACAACAACAATTAAAAAAAAAAAAAAAAAAAAAAAGCAAGGAAATTTGATTCAAAGGAAATCGCTAGTAAAGATCAGAAACACAATGTTGAGATTGACAGCAGGATGTCTCAGTGGATAACAGTTCTCTAGCAGAGGACCCAAGTTCAGTTCCCAGCACCCACATCAGGGAAGCTCACAAACCACCTGTATCTCTAGTTCCAAGGGTTCCAATTCCCTCCTCTGGCCCCTCTCAAGCACCTGCATTCATGTGCAGAAACTCCCACATACACACACACACACACACACACACACACACACATACATATAATTAAAAATAAAAATAAATGTTTTTACAATTTTTTTCTGTGATATCATGAGTGTTTTGTATGCATGTATATATGTCATATGAGTGCCTGGTGGCCATGGAGGCCAGAAAAAGGCATCAGATCCTCTAAAACTAGAGTTACAGATGGTTGCGAGCCGCTGTGTGGGTTCTGGGAACCTGGGTCCTCTGCAAGAGTAGCAAATGCTCTTAACTTCTAAGACCTCTTTCCAACCTCCCTCCCCCCCCAAATAGTTTTTAAAAGGTTGACAGCAGGCCACAAGAGAGAAGATACTCAGGTTCTGATTATTGTTTGGGGCAGGCTTCTTTGTATGGGCTTCTAAAGAAGACAGTTGGCTAGTTTGGGTGGGGCTCTGTTTTGATTGACAGATTAAGTTAAATAACCATTTCTCTACTATGCATTATCCTTCCCATAATGCATCTGATTTTATTTTTTATTTCTTTTTCCCTCCTCCTCCTCCTCTTCCTTCTTCTTCTTCCTCTTCTTCTTCTGTATTCCGTTTTTTATTATTTGAGGTAGGGTTTTACTATGTAGTCCTGGCTATTCTGGAACTCACTATGTAGACCAGGCTGGCTTTGAACTCACAGAGATACACCTGACTTTGGCTCCTGATTGCAGAGATCAAAGGCGTGTGTGTGCTACCAGCCAGCTAATACAACTGATTTTAATCACATGCACACCCAAGTATGCATATGTTTAAGAGGATAAATTGGGGATTCTCAATAAAAGTTGGCTTTGAGGACACTTTGCCTTATGGTACATACACTCAAAACCAATCTTGGCTAGTTGGACCTCTATCTTCTTATTCAGGCACAAGTGGAGTATGAGTGAATAGTATCCGAGTTTGATGATTATTTTGTTCATTTGTTATTTTTTGTTTGTTTGTTTTGTTTTTGAGATAGGGTTTCTCTGTGTAGCCTTGGCTGTCCTGGAACTCGCCGGGCTGGCCTTGAATTCATAGATACCTGCCTGCCTCTGCCTCTCAAGTGCTGGGATTAAAGGCATGAGCCACTACCGCCTGGCTTGATGATTGTTAAGGAGAGAAGAAACTTACTCATTGTTCAGAGAGGGGTGTGCGTGCAGCCCCAGTCAGGCCTAGGGTGTTAGCAGTCTGCCAGGTGAATTGTTAGGAGATGTGGCTGGCATGTGTATAGTGTGTGCAGATGAGGGTCTCAGGCTTCCAAGTGCATTATTAAAAGAGGAGTGTACATAGCCCAGGCCAAGTAGAGTCCAGGTTATTAGGCTATCTGCTGTGCCTGTCTGCCTCACCTCAGGTCTTGCACTACAGCTGGTCCCCTGGACAGGTCCAGGCTCAGTCCACATAGCTCAGAACCTTGTACACAGACACTCCCGAGAGAGCCTGACTAGGGGGATGCTGTTTGTTTTGCTATTATGTTTTGTTGTATGACAGTCTCTTGTAGCCCAGGCTAAACTAACTATGTAGCCAAGGATAACCTTGAGCTTTTGATCTTCCCACCTCTGACTCCTCCGCACTGTGTTTACAGGCCTGTGCTACCACATCCTTCTTGTTTTTGTTTTTGCTTTGTTTCCTCTTTTGAAGACAAGGTCTTGCTGTATAGCCCTGTCTGACCTGGAACTCAATATGTAGCTATGTAGGCCTCAATCTTGCAGCAATCCTCCTGTCCTGTACCCCCCTGCCTCTCAAAAAAAAATTTGCAAAGGTATGTGCCACCATGCTTATGTTTATGTTTTTGTTTTTCATTTATTTATTTGCGCATGTGTTTTCACTAGTGTGCCACAGTGCTCATGCGGAGGTCAGAGGACAACTTGAGAGGGTCAGCTCTGTCTCTTCATATGTGGGTTCCGGAGATCAAACTTAGGTTCTTAGGTTTGATGGCAAGTATCTTTACCTGCTGAGAAATCTCATTGCCCGACCTTTTAAGATTTATTTCTAATTATGTGTATGTGCGTGCACGTGTGTGTGTGTGTGTGTGTGTGTGTGTGTGTGTGTAGATATGTGCACATGCATGCAGGTGCCCTTGGAGGCCAAAAGAGGGCTTCAGACCTCCTGAGGCTGGAGTTACAAGCAGTGCTGAGCCAACAGATCTGGGTCCTGGGAACCAAATTTGCAGGTCCTCCATGAGAGCAGCAAGTGCCCTGAGCCTCTCTAGCCCCTGTTTTGTTTAGTGAGATATTGGTGAAATAATTAAGGCCACTCCACGTAGTTAAAAGGGAAGTTTATTTTGTGGGGTAACTTACAAATGAAGGGGTAGGTCGCAGAGTCTGGCAAAGGTATAGGGTAGTCCGGCGGTGTTCACTGGAGAACTCTGCTCGGTCCACCTCTCGAGTCCCGCGTCCCGGAACCAAGAGAGTGAGTCCTTCCCGATCCTTCGTCTTCCGCTTCCTCCTCTGCCCCGCCTTGTGGGTGTGACCATTACCGAAGCCTCAGTGGGGGTTGGAACTTCCAGGCCAATGCTGGGATGCCTATCCACTACAGTGAGATGATATCTCACTCTGTAGCCCAGGCTGGCCTGGGATTCATGGCAATCCTCCTCCCTTGGCCTCCCTGGATGCTGGGATTACAGGCATGAACCAGCATGCCTGACTGCTTGCTTTTGATGAGGGCATGAGGGTGGGCTTGTCTTATCACCTCGTGTGGACTGGTCCCCACTCCTGGGCTCCACTTCCTGAATGCTGAGACCATTCCTAGGCATTTAAGGCTGTACACTCCTGTCACACAGTTTTCCTGTATTGTTTGTTTGGTTGGTTTTTGTTTTGTTTTGTTTTGTTTTTGAGCTGAGGACTGAACCCAGGGCCTTGTGCTTGCTAGGCAAGCGCTCTACCACTGAGGTAAATCCCCACCCCCTGTTTTCCTGTATTTTAAACAAAATCATGACTAGGAATTGGTAAAGGAAAATGGATTTAGTCACAGTTTGACTGAAATGAGGAGGAAAAGCCTCTAGTTTCCCTCAATCTTTCCTACAGTGGTGTTAGAGTTTTATAGAAAAGATTAAAAAAAAAAAAAAAAAGCCAGGAACTAGGCAGACACTAATTGAATTGTGAGAATCAGAACTGTGGAATTCCCTCCTGTAAGGCAGGTCCTTCTCTTGCTGGCACAGGCCTGTCCCTTCCAGCAGACTGGGATTCCTGGAGAAATTTCAGTTCTCTGGGGCCATTGCTTCAGTCTGCCAGCCAGAGGGAGGAGGTGACACAGGACCGCCTCTCTGTCTGTCTCTCTCTCCTCTCTCCTATTCCTTCCTTTCCTCTCCCTCCACCCTCCTCTATCAACGAGGTTTCCTGTAGCCCAGGTTGGTCTTGAACTTACTATATAGTCAAAGATAACTTGGAACTTCCAGCCCTCCCTTCTGCCTCCACCTTCCAAGTACCAGCTTGCAGGTGTGTGCCGCGCACCTGGACACAAGTGTCTCTCTTTAGAATATCTCCTCTCAAGCCAATGAGACGGTTTAGTGGGTATAAAGCACCTACCACCAAGCCTGGGGATGTGAGTTCAATCCCCAGATCCCAAATGGTGGAAGTAGAGAATCGATTCCCAAAAATTGTCCTGTGACCTACAAACACATACACACACACACACACACACACACACACACACACACACACACCATTAAATAAATAAATAGGAATAAAGGATATCTTCTGAGGGCTGGAGAGATGGCTCATGAGTTAAGAGTACCGACTACTCTTAACTGACTACTCTTGTAGGCCCTGGTTCAATTCCCAGCACTCTACAGCATCAGGCAGCTTACAACCACATATAACTCCAGCTCCAGTGGTTCCTACACTCTCTGGCCTCTAAGGGCACAGCATGAAAGTAGTGCAGAGACATACATGTAGGCTAAACACACGTACACACACACACACACACACACACACACACACACACACACACACACACCAGGGTTTCAGAATTGGTCTCTGCCATTAGAACACAAGCATGCTCTGACATTGGCAGCGGCAGCAGGAATGCAGGGCTGCGGGCTGCAGACACCACGTGATGCTATCACCCACTGCAGCCTGAGGACTTCTCTCAATCATCTGCAGACCTGACTCAGATAAAACCAGCCATGCTTAACTTCAACACAGAAAAGAATTTCAAGATAAGCAGGATCTGATTAAAATAAAGAGGTGGATTGGGGGGGACCCTAAGACACCCCCAAGTACAACGCACGCATCTCCAGGGAGGGTCACAGTGAAGTGCCCTGGCATTAACCACAGGCACCCTTTGGATGGGTTTCCATGTTACATCTCAAACGATTGCTAAGAAGCTTCTTTTGTTCTCATTTCTGTTTCTGATAAGTGAGGTTACAGGGCGGCTCTTGAGAAGCCTGGATGGGATCACAGTCTGATAAAATAAAACCAGGAGCCACTCGGCTTTATACAAGAGGGTTCCATCTTGTTTCTGGTGAGAGTACTGGAGAACTCAGGCTGACAGCTGGGAAGGGAGAAAGGCCTTGAGCCACGGTGTTGTGCTGGGACAAAAATATTATTATTATTATTATTATTATTATTATTATTATTATTGTCTTTGTTTTGAAACAAGGTTTCTTTGTGTAGTCCTGGCTGTCCTGGAACTAGTTCAGTAGACCAGGCTGGCCTCGAACTCACAGAGATCCACTTGCCTCTGCCTCCCCAGTGCTGGGATTAAAAGTGTGTGCCACCACTGCCTGGCAAAAAAAAAGTTTTTTTTGTTTTGTTTTTTTTTAAGACCCAGGGTCATACTGCCTGGGACTCAGAGTGATCCACATGCCTCTGCTGGAATCCTTAGCTAACAAGGGGTTTCAACCAGACACTGAGGGGCAGAGCTCCTTTCTTTCCCATGTTCCCATAATTTTCTAGCTTGCTCACCACCACCAAGCCAGCTGGGACGCTTTTTTAATTGTTAATTATTTTCTGACACTTTCATATCTGCATACAATGAACTTTAATCATACTCCATCCGAATTCCTTTTGTTTTTCATCACTGGTCTTTACTTGGAGGCCCTCAGGGCACACCAAGGGTGCCAAGCCCAGCAGTGCCAGAGCAGGCCTCCAGGAGAAGGAAGAAGAGGCCAAGACCCTCTCTCCCAGAGAGGGAGCCATGTTGAGCACCTTCTGGGAAGGTCAGGGGACAAAAGGTGCCCCCAGCCAGAGCTGCACCTTGCTCTCCCAAGTCCTCTCTTCACCCGTCATTTGCATTTGATTTGCATGGGGCACAAAGGGCTGGAAAATTCCCCCTGAAGCTTGCTTGGCTCTCACAGCCACTGCACCCAGTGGCAGACAAGGTGTCCAGCCCTTTCTCTAGAACCAGGCTTTGTGCAGCCGGAGACCCAGCCTAGAGGTGGCAGCTGCGGTACACACAGGAGGCAGAGGAAAACAGATACTTTCACGTGTGACTCACAGCGGAGGACCAGAAACAAAATTACAGTGTGAAAACCAGAGCTGGCTGAACCTGGGAAGGGGGGGAGGAAAAAGGGGGGATTCCCCTCCAGCTCAAGCTACTTCACACCAATAAAACACCCTGGCCATGGCCCATGGCTCTAGAACCTTCTAAGAAGGTGCTGACCTCCTGTCTTCTGGGATGGGCAGGGACTGTGTCTCACTGCTGCTCCAGACCCTTCCCTGTAAGTCTCAGAAGGCACACCCAAGCAGAGAAGCAGGCAGCTGGAGATCCATGCCAAGGACAGGGCCTAGATGGACGAGCTGCTGACTTCAGGCCCTGGGGACTGTGCCATACTCCTGTTTTTCTCAGCCTGGCTTCCTCCTCCTAATCCATCCCGTGAGCCATCCCACATGCTTCCAATGAAGTCCTGTTTGGCCCAGGACCACCAGAGCTGACTTCTCCAGCCTGCAAGCAATAATTCCCAAAAAATTAAAACCACGCACCCCAGGGTGGCAGGCTGCCCCCCAAAGCTCCTGACACACCCTTGGGTTTTCTACCATCTTCTTACTCTACCCCCAACAGACCAGCCTGGCTTCAAAAGCTACTCTTGCCAGCCTCCACTGCACTGAGCACTTCCTCCCTCTGAGCCCCTTGGTCCCTCACCTGTAAAATGAAGCTGTTAATTATGCACAAAGGACTGAGGAAAGCATAAATGAGATCAGGAGAAATCTACTGTATCCGGCAGGGCTCTGCACACCTTGGTTTTCTCAGCAGCCGGGTTTCTTTTCAATTATACTCACATTCTGTTAACTGCCTTCCGTCTGCCTTGTTCCATTGTTATTTCCTTGATCCTGGAAGCAAGAGTAGCATCGTGGTACACCATCCATTGCCCTGGGAGGCAGTGGAGCATTGTTTTCACCTCCAGAGTGAGAAACTGAGGCCCAGAGATGGGCTCCCAAACCAGACTCCCTGGGTTCAAATCCCACCTCTAAAATTTAGAAGCCGTGTGACCTTGGATGTAATAATCTGTGTCTTTCAACTATATTGACCTAAAGGTGACTGGTACCTCCTGCCTTAAGCAGGAGAATTTTTCATTTTGAAGAACATGGTCATGGCTTTGTGACCATGCAAGAAAAAAAATTTATATTAACTTACTGGTGTGTGTGTGTGTGTTAGTGTGTGCCACAGCACATGTGTGGAAGTCAAAGGACAACAGGCAGAATTTGGTTCTCTCCCTCTCCCAAGGATCAAATCCAGGTCATCAAGTTTGGTACACCAAGTACCTTCATTAGCTGAGCCATCTAGATGACCCAAGAAAGTATCTATATTCTTAAACCAGGCAACACGTCTGTGATCCCAGCTCTCAAGAGGTAGAGGTAGGAAGATCAGAAATTTAAGGTCATTCTCAGCCACATAGCCAGTTCAAGGCCAGCATAGGTTAGATGAGACTCTGTTTCAAAAAAAGTAAAAACAAAATAAAATATTTAGGGGTACATATTTCAGCGATTAATAGTGAAATGACCTAGCCAAAGGTAGTGGCACACACCTGTAATCCCAGCACTTGTGGAGTGTAGGCAGGAAGATCAGGGGTTCAAGGCTATCCTTAGCTGTGAATTTGAGGCCAGCCCGGGCTACATAAGACCCTGTCTTAAGATCAGAGTCCTTCCTGAGAACTGTTCGGAGATTTCACTGGACATCACAAGCTGTTGGTGTTCATTAAATCGGAGTAAACTGTCACTGCCAAGGCTGGCATCGTTACCCTACCCGCCCAAGACGCTGAGCCAAAGCTACTGCTCTCAGAGACGCCTCATACCACCACCCCTCTCTGGGGTCCTTGCCAGCTGTGTGTCACAGCTCAGTCGTCAATACTGAAGATGAGGTTGGTGCAGGAAACTTGGGGACAGTGGAGAAGCTGACAGAGCCTGTCACTCCTCTTGGGCCCTCTGTTAACAATTCCATTACAAAAGACTCATGTTGTGGCCAGTGAACTCCAAGATGTCTGACCATTAGGCCTGCTTCTGAGCCCAGGTGAACACACGGCCACAGCCCCTGATGGCCTGGATGAAACAGAGTTCCTCAGAATGCAGAAGTAGCCACTATTGGAAAGGAAAGGGAAATGGGTTCTCTTTTGAGGGACCCAACATCCAAATAACAGAATTTGCTCCAGTCTACTCCAGGGCAGAGATAGGCCTCTTCCAGAGACAACCACCAGGGGGCGCATGTGCACAGCACCTGCTGCTCTGACACTGAATCAGAGCCTCCCTAGGCAGAGAGGAGGGGCCTGCTGAATGGGCCCCTGGTAAGACTAGGCCAGGGCAGTGAATGAGTGGATTGCTTGGTAATCCCTACTCTACCCACAGCTGAAGATTTGATTGCTCTCCACCTGCATTTAAAATTTTTTATGTATGTGTATGTATGTGTGTGTGTGTGCCACACGTGTTCAGATGCCTGTGGTGGACAGAAGTGGATGTCAGATCCCCTGGAGCACGAGTTACAGGTGGTTGTGAGCCACCCTATATGGGATGTGGGCTCTCGTCCTCTGAAGAACAGGAAGTGCTCTTAACTGCTAAGCCGTCTCTCCAGCCCCATACCTGGATTTTTGTAGTGTCTTGTATCCCAGGCTGGGTGACTTTGAAGTTCTGACCCTCCTACCTCCATCAGTGCTGGGACTACAAGAGTGCATCATTCATCCAGTTGTTGCATTAAAAAAAAATCGTTTGTGGGGCCTCGAGAGAGGGCTCAGCAGTAAAGAGCCTGGCTGCTCTTTTGGAGGGCCCGGGGTTCAATTCCCAGCACCCACACAGTGGCTCCAGGTGTCTGTAACTCCAGTTCCAGGGGATCCAATGACCTGGCCCCTGTGGGCTCCTGCTTGCCTGTGGTACACAGACACATATGCAAGCTCACATACAAATAAATTCATAAATATTTGTTAAATCACACTTGCAGTTCAGTGGACAAGTTGCAAGAGCTGGTTCTTTCCTCTACCATAGGGAGTCCAGAAATAGAACTCAGGTCATCAGGCTTGGTGGCAAGTGCCTTTACACACTGATCCGTGCTCCGTTTCATGCATTGAAAAAAAAACCAAAAACATTAAATAGGTTAGGTTTTTGTTCCAAAAGCAATAACGCTTTTACATGAAATGGTACTCAGGGATTGTTTTATATTCAAGACTTCCTTAGAGCCAGGGCATAGTAGCTCATATCTGCAATCCTGGCATTTTGGGGAGGTGGAGACAGAAGTATGGTCACAAGTTTGAGGCCAACCTGGGTGACATAGTAAGTTCCAGGTCAGTCTGGGCTAGAGTGAGATCCTGTCTTACAATGGTACTCATGGGTGATGAGGTAGGAGAAATCTCACTGACCGTGAGCCTCAGTTTCATGTCCACAGGGTCTGCTGTTGTTTCTGAGCCTCTCGAGTTCTAGCAGGCTCTTTCTTCAGTGTTCAGGGAGGTAGGGTAGGAGGATTGCCCTCAGCCTCCATTCCACACCACCCCTCACTTCCTGCCCCCACCTCACTTCCAACGATGCCCTGCCCACCCCAGCCCCCAACTCTCCCTGATTACACTGGTCCTGCCTATTCACAAACCCCTCTGAGACCTGCCTGGCATCTCTCACACTCTTTCCATACAGTGCCATCCCCTGGCTTCCCGTTCTGAGCAGCCAAGGTGATAAGTAGGCCCTGTTAACCCTTCCACTGAGTTCCCAACCAGCCCAAGAGCTTGGGCCTGGGGCAAATTCGGGACTTTCTATGGGTGTAAAGGAAAGGTCTTGTGGGGAACACAGAAGCTCTGTGGGTCTGCCTCATGCAAGATTCTCAGCAGCTGAAGGGGCTTAAGGGCTTTCCCCTGCAGGCCTGCATCTCTTCTGCAAAGGCAAGAGAGGAGCAGCCACTCACCCAAGCAGGAGTCATTTCACACACACACACACACACACACACACACACACACACACACACACACTCCACTTTTGGGGCCCCAGGGCCCAGAGAAGAGCAGGCAGTATTTCTCTGACTCCAAGACAGAGGCAAGAGTTGGGGCTATTCTCTAGGGGTTCCTCAGTCTTGATTCCAGCCTTCCCAAAATCCAACTGCGGAGCGTGAAGCCTGGGTCAGGACAGAGGGCTTCCCAGATGCACCCTGGGCCCTGGCCATTCTGAATCCAAACTAACAGTCAAGACCCAACTCTAGTCCGAGGGGCTGTGGATTTCTGAAGGGGAGGCTTTCAGCCACAGAACCAGTCCCACAATGAATCAGGAGCTACAGAGGGGCCATCTCTCATTTCTTCTCTTTCAGGCATCCAAAAAAGAAAGGTCTGTCTGTAGTCAACAGATGTCTGTGCTAAACACTTCCTCAGCAGTGGGAGCAGCCTGAGCTGGGCAGAAAGTTGGAGTAAAGGAGAATGGGTCACTCCATGGGGAGCTTAAATCAGGAAACAGAGTCTCCAGAGGCTGGGGAAGTAACTCAGTTGGTAGAGCACTTGCCTGGCAGGCCCTGGGCCCTGGGTTTGCTCTCCAGTACCACATAAGCAGAATAATATCACCCCAATACTTGGGGGACAGAGGCAGGAAGATCTGAAGTTCAAGGTCATCCTCAGCTGAATAGTGAGTTCCAAGCTAGCCTGGGCTACAGGAGACTCTATCTCACAAAAATAAACCCTTAGCTCACAAAAGCATCATCTTCCCCAGAGGCTACCCTCAGAGCTGGATATGGTGGGATCCCCTCAGGCCGACTGGGATCAAAGACAAGAAGATGGGGGTACAAATGGGGTTACTTTTAAACTAGCACCTACTACCTCTTGCTCCACAAGAGCAAATAGGGAGAGGCAAGGAGAGGACAGACACTCCAAAGCCGTAAAAAGACAAGCTTGACCTTGAGGGAAATCCCTCTGTACTAATAACAGAGCAGTGAACAGAATTCTGCTCAGCACAGTGACGCTGAGGAAAAGCGCAGCGTCAGCCGAGGCCACCAGTGGCCCCAGGTAAAGGAGGTGCTTTCACCATGAGAGCTGATGGCACCCTGAGGACCCAGCCACCACCCTGCTGCCAGACAGATTTACCCAGGGACTGGAGCACGGAGCAGGGGACCCCGGGGAACCCCAAACCATGTCTCCAGGAATACAGTGCTGTTCCCTTCAATGAGGCAGAGCTTGGTTGACCACTTTTTGGGACAATGGCTTGGATGTGGCCAACCCGCATCCCTTGTGAGAACTGGGAAGGATCTGTCCAGTCCTTGTGTCTGAGAGAAGCTCAGGGGAGCTTGTCTGGTGAATAAGTAGCCATGGGACCCCTGAGACATGCTGTCCCATTAGAAAACCTAGTGGCTGTGGCTCTGGCATTCAGGGGCTGATCTGTCACTTTCCTCAGCACATCTGGAGAAACACCTGTGTGTTGAAGGAGAATTGGGGGCCTTCATCTATGGGGTTCTTGTTACCCTCTAGCATTCTGACATTAGGAAAGGGAGATGTCTTTGGGTTGCAGAGCTAGAACGAAGTTGGAGCCCAAAGACCAAGGTTGAGCTGTGTGACCTTGAGTGACTCATTTCCTTGTTCTGAGCAATAGTTTCCTCGTCTGAGAAATGGACTGAGTTGCTCAGGGTTGCTGTGCACAGGAGATGACAGGAAGACATTGGTGAACAGCAAAATGCTGGTCACGTGTCTGGAGACATCCTTGGGCCCAGCTACTATATGCTGGGCATCCATTCTCTGCTGGTGAAGGGATTCAAAATGATATGAGCAATCCCAGTCTGGTGCTCAAAGACACTAAGCCGGGGACCAGGGTTTCCAGCTCTCAGGCCCTGGCCCTTCATAATGTTTATGGTGACCCAGCTCCCTCTGCAGGATCACCTTCAAGGGACATATATAGCCAGTCCCTCCTCTGGACTGTCCCAGCCCAGAAACTCTCTATTTTCTGGTCCCCTTGGGGGAGATTGCTCAACAGGACTACAATTTGTAATCCAGTCTCCAACCAGTAAGTTCTCCAGCCCAAGGGGCTGGCTGGCACATTGTCACCCATTTAGGGGGACACCTCCTCTCCTTTGAGAAGCTGCCAACCTCAGAGCAGAGCCAACTAAGGCTTTAGGCCTCAGTACTTTCTCTCACTGCTTGACCTTGGGCAAGGCACATGATTGGGATCTCCCTGGACTCAATTTTTCTAATAATGGTCCTTTCACCTTCCAGCTGTTGTGGAAACTAAACAAGATAACTTGTGTAAGTCCTAGGGAGGGCTGAGCTGTCCAATTAATTTTTATCTATTTAGTTAATATGGGACTGTGCTAAAAACAAGAACTCTTTAAACATTTTATTTGCAGGCTGGGCAGTGGTGGCACATGCCTATAATCTCAGCACTGAGAGGCAGAGACAGATAAATCTCTGGATTCGAGGCCAGCCTGGTCTACAGAGTGAGTTCCAGGACAGCCAGGGCTACACAGAGAAAACCTGTCTTGAAAAAAAATTGTTTATTCATTTTGTATTACTTTTTTTGTGTGTGTGTGTGTGTGCACAAGTATAGATCAAACCACATGGGAGGTCATTTCTCTTCTTCAACCAGGTGGGTCCTGGGGATCAAATTCAGGTTGTTAAGCTTAGCGTCAGGCACCTTACCTGCTAAACCAACTCACTAGCCCTTTATTATCATTGTTGCTGTTCTTTGTTCTTGCTGATGTGGTGTGTGTGTGTGTGTGTGTGTGTGTGTGTGTGTGTGTGTGTGTAAGAGGGAGCAGCACTCATGCCACCAGGACAGTTTGATGCCATTGTTTCTCTCCTTCCTTTATGAGGGTTCTGGGGATCGTACTCAGGTCCTCAGGCTTTCATGACAAGCACTTTCCTCAGGAGCCATCTCACCAGCTGTGATAACTCCTCCAATTCTCACAAGAACCCCTGTGAGAGACGGGAAGTGTGATCATGACTCCACAAGCCCAGAGTGACTTTCCCAAAGTCAATGGCAAAGCCCAACTTGAGACCCTGGCTCGCCTCCTCTTCCAAGTCTCGTCTTTCTCCCTCCCAACCTGGTTTTAGAACAAACTGAAGTCATCCAGGGAAAGTCTACCTCACAATCTTTGCTCTTCCTGGCTCTGGTAGGGTAGAGAGGGTACCGGGGCACAAAGCTGGCAGACTCCACCTCCACAACAGACCAGACTGTCTCTCTCCAAAGATGCCATTGTTGCCTAAGCACCATTGAGATGAATCTATTGTAGGGCTCCCCCCACCCACCCAAAGCCATCCCCCAGCCCCACGTGGAGCCTATTACCCTACATTTGGTCAGACCCCTGCGCTGGCTCATGGGACCAAGGCAGAGCAGAGCCACCTGGAAAATAGAGGGCACTGGCCTCATCCTTGGGGGGACTTGTGGTGTAAAGACAGCTGGGCAGCTTGTGTGCCTGCAAAGCTCTGCTTCTTCTCCCACGACTCTGTGGACAGAGAACTCAGCTGAGCTGGGCTGCCATGGTCCACCAGATCTGACTGGTTGGTACACTTCCTCAGGCCCAGATGAAATCTCTTGAGTAATTTCCTTCTATTAGTCCCGTCTCTACCCTCAGGGCCAGCGCTCCTCCAGCCTGCAGACATCTGGAGATTGGGCTCTTAGCTGGAGGAGGCTTCTAGCAGGCAGAATGTTCTGGATGCTTCTGCTAGCAGCAGAAAGCAGGTTTCCTACCCTTTTACCCTGGTCCCCACTCTCCACTCACGATCATGGCCCTGGAGCTACTTGCCCAGTTGGTGCCTGGCTGGGAACACTGGTAGTGATTGCCAATGGCCACTGTTCGTGCGTAAGCACCTGTACCGGCCCTGAACCAGGCACCCAGAACATGTCTCCAGCATGAATTCACCCTATCTTCTCAACTCTGACAGATAAGTATCATTCCTTATCCCCACTTATGAAGGTTCCAGAAGGCCCTGCCTACAATGCAAACAAGTCAGAGTTCTGATGAAAAACAGCTAGTTTTGAGGTTTGCTTGCTTTTTGGTTTGGTTCTTGATTTTTCGAGACAGAGTTTCTCTGTGTATCCCTGGCTGTCCTGGAACTCACTCTGAAGACTGGGCTGGCCTCAGACTCACAGAGATCGGTCTGCCTCTGCCTCCCAAGTGCTGGGATTAAAGACATGTACCACCGTGTGTGTGTGTGTGTGTGTGTGTGTGTGTGTGTGTGTGTGTGTGTGTATACATGTAAGTGCCTGGGGAGGCCAGTTACAGGCCTTTGTGATCTACCCAATATATCAGGATAAAACCCAGGGCCTCTGCAAGAGCAGTAAGTTCTCCTAACCACTGAGACATCTCTCCAGCATTTTTTTCTTTTCTTTCCTTTTCTTTTTTTTTTGAGACAGGGTCTCATGTAGTTCCAGGCTGACCTCAGAAGGTCCTTGAACTCCTGATCCTCCTGTCTCCACCTCCCAAGTAATAAGATTACAGACACGTACCACTGTGCCCAGTTTATTTGATGCTGGGGATCAAACCCAGACTCTTTACATGGCAAAAAGTTCACTCCACCAACGAAGCTACATCTCCAAACCTTTTTAATCTTTACTTTTCCTTTCTCTTTGGAGACAGGGCTTGCTCTGTAGTCTATAACTGTCCTGGACATCTTATATAACCCAGACTGGCCTTAAACTCAAGACCTTCCTGCTTTGGACTCCTACAACTGGAGTCAGAGACCTGTGTCACTATGCCGGGCCAGAATCCAGCTCTTGATCTCCAAGAGGCAAAGACACAGCCATCAGAGGATGGGAGACGCAGGGATCAAACCAAGAGCCTGGGATGTCTTGAGCACCTTCAGTACAGAGGCCCATTGGATCCCTGAAGGGAAAAAGGACCCCTGCAGACCTGCAAAGATGGGAGGCTTTGGGGATTAGGAAAGATCATCTATGGTCTTAAAAACACACAGACTTCTCAGACACTGTAGAGATGCCAACTAACAAACTGAAATGCTACCCCAATGTTCCAGGAGCTTGGAAACCATGCTGGACCTTTATGCAATGGCTGTGTCCTCTAGTGGAAAGCATGTATTAGTCACAACATTGTGCATGGGTCCTATTTACACTCAGAAAAGGCACAGATAAAAGGTCCATTGGAGTCAGTGAGGTGGTCCCAGCCTGTAAAGATGCTTACTCCCTGTGCCTGGTGATTGGAATTCAACTCTAGAGACCCAAAAGGTGTGAAGAGAAAGAACCAGCTCCACAGAGTTGTCCTCTGACCTCTGAGTATGTGTCATAGTACACACACACACACACACACACACACACACACACAAAACAATAATAATAATAATAATAATAATAATAATAATAACAGTGAGTTCAAATCCCAGGACCCAGATGGTGGAAGGAAAGAACTGACTTCTGCAGTTTGTACACAGGTCTCCACATTCGAACACTAGCACCTGGCACATACTAAATAAATAAATAAACGTAATAACAATAATAAACAAAAACAAGGAAGCAAACTAACAAACAAAAGCCCCAGGAGTCACTGAGATGGCTCAGTGGATGAAAGTGCTCACCATGCATGCTTGGTGACCCGAGTTTAAATCCTCAGGACGCATGTGAAAAAGATAGGGTGGCACACGCCTTTAATCCCAGCACTCAGGAGGCAGAGGCAGGCGGATCTCTGTGAGTTCGAGGCCAGCCTGGTCTACAGAGTGAGATCCAGGACAGCCAGAGCTACACAGAGAAACCCTGCTTTGAATTCCTCCCCCACAAAAAAACCCTCCACGGCCAGCCATCCTGGAGTGCAGTACAAGACCAGAAATGACAGATTCTGCCTCAAAAACAAAATGGAATGAGAAAACCAACCGACGAAAAGTTGTCCTATGGCCTCATAGGAGTATGGCAGCCCTCCTAACACAAACACTGAAAGAATAGTGATCCAGGGTGATATGCTGGTGGTGTGGTTCATGACAACTTGACACAAGCTAGATTTATCTGCAAGGAGGGAGCCTCATTGAGAAAATGCCTCCATAACATGACTGTAATTAATTAGTGACTGTGCGTGGGGCCATCCCTGGGCTGAGCTCTTGGAGTTCTATCACAAATCAGGCTGAACAAGCCATGAAGAGCAAGCCAGTAAGCAGCCTCCTTCCGTGGCCTCTGCATCAGCTCCGTCTCGAGGATCCTGCCCTGCTTGAGTTCCTATCCTGACTTCCTTCAATGATCAACTATGATATGGAAATGTGAGCTAAATAAACCCTTTTCTCCCCAACTTGCTTCGTTCATGGTGTTTAATAGAAGCCCTGACTAGGACTGGTGGAAATCTGGTAGAGTTGATACAGTGCTTGCCCAAGCATGAAGTCCTGAGTTCACTCCCAGCACCACATACACGTTGTGGTGTAGGTTTGTAACTCCAGTATTCAGAAAAGTGGGAACTGAAGGTCATTCTTGAGTACCTAGCTAGAGAGAGAGAGAGAGAGAGAGAGAGAGAGAGAGAGAGAGAGAGAGAGAGAATAAAGATCTTAAGGTAGAGTGATGGTTCACACCTGCCAGCCCAGCCTTTGGGAGGCTGGAGTAGGAAGAATTCAAAAGTTTCTGGCCAGCCTGGGATTTATAGTAAGTTACAAGGCAGTGTGGGTTAGATAGGAGCATACTGTCTACACCAAACAGACAGACTGACAAATATCTAATGATGCCTTTTGCCTCACGAGACATTCAGGAGGCCTGGGAAGCCCAAACCAGTGTTGATGTGAGTACATCTCTCTTGAAGTTACAGGCACACCTCCTTCTTTGTTTTTGTGTTTCAAGACAGGGTTTCTCTGTGTAGCCTTGGCTATTCTGGGACTCCCTCTGTAGACCAGGCTGGCCTTGAACTCACAGAGATCTGCCTGCCTCTGCCTCCCAAGTGCTGGGATCAAAGGGGTGTGCTACCACTGCTTCTTATAATGCTTCTTGACTTTCAGCTCTAGGCTCATGGCTGTGGACCCCTCATTGCATCCCTGAAACCATGTAAGGGATACCTGCAGTTTCTGGATAATTCTGGGCCCAGAGAACACACAGGAATTACTTGGATTTGTTCCATGAGCCCCTGGTAGATTGGGGATCCTGACACAGGCCTGAGCCTATCTAGTATTAGGGTGACCAGTGCACATGGCAAACACCCCAGGCTTACCTTGGAGCTTTTGACCCAGACCATTCCTTCTGGTGAGTGAATTCCAAGTCCATTTATTAGGAATTCAGTATGGGATTTGGCCTGTGGGAAATAGTGGTAACAGGCCCTCTGTGGTACTGATTTCTTTCTTTCTCTTTTCTTTTTTTGGTTTTTTCAAGACAGGGTTTCTCTGTGTAGTTTTGGTGCCTGTCCTGGATCTCACTCTGTAGACCAGGCTGGCCTTGAACTCACAGAGATCCACTTGCCTCTGCCTCTGGAGTACTGGGATTAAAGGCGTGTGCCACCACCGCCCGGCACAGCCAGTGCTTTTAACCAGCCCTCATATTTAAAAAAAAAAAAAAAAGTGTGTGTGTGTGTATGTGTGTGTATATGTGTGTGTGTGTGTGTGTGTGTGTGTGTGTGTGTGTGTATATGTGTGTGTGTGTGTGTGTGTGTGTGTGTGTATAGGCCAGAGGACAATCTCAGAGGTCATTCTCAGGAGCCGTTAGCCTCCAGACAGGATATCTCATGGGTCTGGAGCTCACCAATTAAACTAGGATGGCTGAGGAGGAATCCTCAGCTTATGTGGTGCTGCGGACTAAAGCCAGAGCTTGAGGCATGCTTGGCAAGACTCTACCAACCCAGCTACATCCCAGGCCTCATCCTTCTCTGTGAAGGAAAAAATGGCTCCCTACCACTTCTTGCTCCATTTCTAGGCAGCTGCGCTGTGTCACTGTATCATTGCTGTTGTGTGGCCATGCAATCCCCCTTTACACACACACACCCTTACACACATATCCCTTCTTACACACCCTTACACACACATATTCCCCCTTACACACAGAAAGAGACTACCTAGCGTCCAGAGAGTTTCTAGGAACAGACCACAGTTTGCCTCAGGGACTGAGAGAAGTTTGCCCATGGGGAACGGTCCTGCCCAGAGCCTGCAACCACCCTGCAGGCGGCTCCTGGCAAGTCCCAACAGGTTGGCAAGTGGGCTGGCAGGCAGGAAAGGGCTGCCCTCTGCTTGCTCCTGAGTCTCTCTCCCTGCTGTAATTTACTCAATCCATCTGGGGTTCCTTTGAGCCATTTTCTGGAAATGCCACATGTCAAGGATCTCCCTGTTATAAAGGTCAGAGAGTTCATGAGGGCCTTTCATGTTAAAGGAACTTGAAAGGAAAGGAGAGGAAATGTGTATTTTCAGCCTTAGCTATGATTAAGTGGGCTCAGGCCATGAGAACAGTCAGATGATTTACATGGCATTACATGAAGAGCCAATTAGCCTAACAACTTCCGAAAAATATCTAGCTCATGAGCACCCATTTATTAGAGCCTTGGACTGTGCCAGGCTTTGTGTGGAGCTCTTTACTAGGGGACAGTGATTCACCCAGCCTCACACTAGCGGGAAGGAGAGGCAGGCCTAGATCAACACCCAGGTCCCCCAGGGTAGAAACTCCAGAAGGGTCCTGGGACTCCTGCCTCCGAGGCCCATCAAGTTCACCTGGTTCATTTACATAATGATGAAGTCTGTTTTACTTTTACCACTTGTGGCCTGGCCACAGAAAATGTGGATCTCCCCCACAGCTAGTCTGGTCCTCCAACTCTCTGGGAACTTCCAGGGGAGTAGCCACCAAAGGGCTTGGCTGCTGAGACACATTTTGAGAGATCCCCTTTGAGACAGGGTCCTATGTAGTGGGTCCAGGATGACCATGAACTTCTGATCTCCCTACCTATATCTACTGAGTTCTAGAACTGTAAGCATGAGCCACCACCCTCAGTCTATGTGGGATCAAACCCAGTGCTTCACACATGCTAGGCAAGCAGTCTACCAACAAAGCCACACCCCGGGCCTCTAGTCCTCTCCATAGCCTTTCCATGAAATAAGAATCATCCTCAAAATCAGGATCTTCTATTAGCCATAGCTGGTCCTCAGCATTTTGTTTGCCAATGCCATACAACAAATAAGAAGTTCCTTCCCCCTGGCGGTGGTGGCGCACACCTTTAATCCCAGCACTCGGCAGAGCCAGGCGGATCTCTGTGAGTTTGAGGCCAGCCTGGTCTACAAAAGATGTTCTAGGACAGCCAGGGCTACACAGAGAAACCCTGTCTTGGGGGGGGGGGTAGGGGGAAATGTTCTTCTGAGATCTGACTGGGATCTAAGTATGGCAGTCAGTTAGGTTCTGGAGTCTGATGACCAGGAGCTGAAAGCTCAGCTCAGTACCCTCATTTGGAAGCTGTGACACCTTGGGTGACTCACACAACCTCTCTGAGCTTGAGTTTCCTCATTAGTAAAATGTGAACAATGGTCCCTGTGTCACAGGGTTCAGTAATGATTAAATGAGATGATATGTGTGAGCTCCTAAGGATGCTGGCACACTGTAATCACCTGGTATAATGAAGCCATCTGTCAGGTGATAGTCAAGGAATTCGTGCTGTCTGGGCAAGGGGCTCCTGCGGGGGATACCTGCCCATCTATTTATTTGTTTGTTTGTTCATTCATTCACTCATTCATTCATTTTTTCAGACAGAACCTCACTGTGTAGCCCAGGCTGGGGTAGCTCTCCAAACCCTGGGGCTTTCCACACCCTGATGAATTCCACCACCCCCACCTCACCCACCCCACAGCCATCCTGACTACTCCAGGTTCTCATCCCACTGTGCCTGCACTCCTGCCCACCATCTTTTGTGAATGCACAGTAGCGGCTTCTCAGCAAGCCTTTAGACTGAGCTCAGATGTGCACGTGAGCTCAGCCCTTCTGCCCCAGGCCTCCCCTCCTCAAGCTCCTGGCCTCCCTCCCTCCTCCCAGTCACTGCTCATCAGGATGGAGTGAGGCTGGGCGCCAGGATCCCTCAGGGCAGTGGTTCCCAAGCTTGGGGGATTTCACAGCTCTATAAGTCGTCCAAAGACACTTGAGGGTGAGAGGGCGAAGAAATCAGGAAAAAAGTATATTTTTCTTTTGCCAAATAAGGGCATATAAAAAATTCCCTTTTCACCACCATTTCAGGATAGGATATTGCACCAATAAAGTGGAAGGGCCTTGTTCTTTGATAAAAAGGCAATACCAAGCTAGAAAAAAAAAATTACGGGGGGGGGGGTTTCCACACCGCCCCTTCCCTGACTTTCCTTCGTGGATAGAGAGAAATTCGACCCCCAATGGCCTGTGTCAGTTGGGACAGCATGGTCTGCCAACCAGCACGGAAGTGACTTTGCCAGAACTGGAGTCTCGCATAAACACAGGAGGATCCAGTGCCTGGGCTTAAGATAATCTCAATTCCTGCGCAACTTTCTCAGAGAGGCGCTCACCCCAAAAACCATCCCCGACAACCTCGAAGCTGAGGTCGGGGAGGCCACGCCCCGGGACCGTTCCTCTCCTGTAGTTTTCCATTGGAGCCCCTGCCCTCCCTCAATCTAGAGAGGATGGGGTCAAAATCAGCAGCAAGCTGGCACCTGCGGGAGGACGACTCCAGAGGCGCCAAAGGTGGGGTCTGCGCCGCACCTCTATTGCCAAGCTGAGTACTAATGTCCAAGTCCCCCAGCTCTGGGGAGGGAGGGAAATGGGCATCCCGGCCGGGAGCTGGAGGACCTAGAAGCCCCGCTGGCAGGGCGCTGATAGGATCTGAGCGCCAAGAAGCAAGGCTCTGTCTCTTTGATCCTTGGCCAGGCAGGCTGGGCCTGGGCCGGGAGGGGCGGTGCGGCTGTCTTCCGGCCGGCTTTGCGCCGCTGCCAGGGGTCCTGTGGGGCCCGGAGCCGGAGAGGCGGCTAGTGTCCTCCTCCACAAATTGCCCTCTGTTCCAACTGCTCTCGCAAGAAGTGGAAGGGTCCACACTGACTCCCAAACCGAGACGTGCTTGGGGCGGAGGTGTGTGCGCCTTCAGTTTACTGCATCGCTTTCTGAAGGGCCTAGTGTCTTGCAGAAGCAGTAGCTGGCCAAAGCCACTCGTGTCCTGGAAGTCCGCGTGGATCCTGCCCTGGGTGCCAAAGAGATGCCACTCACTGAAGACGCGGCCCTAACTAGCCTTAGGGTCAATGGGCTCCGGGATGCAACTTCTGGGATTGAGCTGCTGCCTGAAGAGCCCAAGACCGAATCGCGTGGCCCACGTGGCCGCCGGAAATCTTAGTTCCTGGGCAGCAGGTTCTAGGTGTCGAACTTAAGTTGGGAAAGTCTTGGCGGGCTGGTGAGTGACTGGAGAACCCGCGTGCGTGGCCACGGACCTTCCTCGTCCTCTGCGTCTCGGAGCCGCCACATGTCATACATTTTCAGTGTTTGAGTTGCGCGTGCAAAAGGCGCTCAATAAACGTGAGGCGCGAATGCTTGTGCCTATGTTGGTGGGAGGTCTGGAATAAGGTCCCTGGTCGGAGCAGTGAAAGAGGCAGGTGTGTGTGTGTGTGTGTGTGTGTGTGTGTGTGTGTGTCCCACCTGCAGCAGCCAGGACCCCTAGGAAGCCTCCAGATCAAGCTCAGGACGCTGTTCACACCAGAGTTCCACCTACATATCCCATGGGTCTAAAAAAAAAAAAAGTATTCTCCGCAACTGGAGGAGAAACTCGGGCACAAGTTGTCACTGTCTTGTAGGTAAGGAAGCGGAGTCCTACTGTTCCGCGATGGATTTCAGGCTGGGAATAGCTCGAGGAGAGCGAGCCCTTTAAGACTATGCCCAGTAGGCCTGCCCAGGTCTCTCCAGGGAGAGGAGGGGCGGGGCCTGGCGCGGTGGCCCCTCCCACCTCGGCCCCGCCCCGGCGCCCGTCCCGCCCCCGGCCCTCTGCCCGCGGCGCCTTTGATGTTCCGACCCGCCAGCTCCCGAAGCCGCTGTGCCCCGCGCCCACTGGCCGCTCAGGCGGAGTCAGCGCGCGCTCCGCCCGCCGCGCTCCGGGCTCGGAGCTCCGCACCCTGGGCTCGCCGCCTCCCGGGCCGCCTCCGCGCCCCGCACCCGGCGCCCCGGCGGGCGCAGCGCACCATGCCGCAGCTGGACTCGGGCGGGGGCGGTGCGGGTGCAGGCGACGACCTCGGCGCGCCGGACGAGCTGCTGGCCTTCCAAGACGAAGGCGAGGAACAGGACGACAAGAGCCGCGACAGCGCCGCGGGCCCCGAGCGGGACCTGGCCGAGCTCAAGTCCTCACTGGTGAATGAGTCCGAGGGCGCGGCCGCGAGCGCCGGGGTCCCGGGTTCCGGAGTCCGGGTGCATGGAGAGGCCGAGGGAGCGCCCGAGGTGAGCCCGGCCCGCTCCTCCCCGGAGGGCCTCGTCCCGGGTTAGGATCGTGCGGACCCGCCCCCCCTTCCCCCCCCCGCGCCCGCGGCCCTCGTGGGTTCCATCCCGGGATCCCCTTGTGTCTCCTCCGCCCGTCACGACCCCTCTCCTTCGCTCTGCAGGCCCTGGGACGAGAGCACACTTCGCAGAGACTTTTCCCGGACAAACTTCCAGAGTCCCTAGAGGACGGTGAGTTCTGGGCGGCTCGGCAAAGCGCTAGAACTCGGGGTGGGGGAGTGGGGGGCGGGTTTCCCGGGCGCCGCTGAGCTAGAGTCACTTCCGGTGCCCTGACCTTTATAGGAGTAAACAGACCCCCGCCATCTCCGCCTCCCCTCCAGCCCAGGTGACTGACTAATCCTTTGCCTTGGGGAGCAAGCCTTGGCTAAGGTTCCCAGGCGGGAGGGCGGGGTGAGGAGTCAAGTCCCGGCCGCTAAGTGGAAGCCTGGACTCTGGGTCTTTCCCCCAAAATTTGGCATTGCGTATATTCTCACCATTTCGCCGGTCAAGTCACGAACCTGAAGGGGACACCTTGGCAGTGTTTTTGTTTTTCTCTTGATCAGACAGCTTTCAGCCCCTAGGAGCAGCTGGCTGGGCTGGTGTCTGACCCAGCTGTGGTTTTTCCAGGCCTGAAGGCCCCGGAGTGTGCCAGCGGCATGTACAAAGAGACCGTCTACTCTGCCTTCAATCTGCTCATGCACTATCCACCGGCCTCAGGAGCAGGGCAGCACCCCCAGTCTCAACCCCCGCTGGTAAGTGACCCTAGAAGTCAGGCACTGTAATGGACTGGCTACCTCCTTGCCTATGCAGATGAAGCTTGGACAAAAAGGGACTTCTTCTGCCCAGATGAGAATTTCTAGATGCGCTTTTCCAGTTCACACTCAGGGGAGTCTGACCCAAAAGGAGAATTCAGACGTGCCTGCTCTCGGCTCTTTCTCACCGGTGGTGGGCCTGTCTTTCTTCCCAGCTTGCTCAAGCAGGTGCCGGTGTTGGACCGACCATGCTGGGGTTGGGGGTCCGGGTCTTCTGAAACCTGTTTGGAGCTGAAATGCCCCCCTATCGTGATGTGCATGCTCTGAATAAGAGCTTTGCGGTTAGCTTTCTCCAGGGGAGCAAGGTTAGCTTTCTCCAGGGGAGCAAGGAAGCCTGGGTGAGAAGAATGGGTCGACCTAGCTAATCTTTTCCGTTTCCTAGTTATGCCTCAGGAGTTACTTTCACCGGTCCACTGTCCTTGCTGGCCATACATAGGCCCTTGCCACACGGGTGTGGGTTTTGAGCAGGCTGGCCTGGCCTCACACACACCAGGAAGAGTTTGCTGAAAGTGTTAGAACTCTGCATGGGTATTGGTTAGGGGTCAGACCTTGTGACGTGATTGTGCTCATCATGAGCCAGACCTTTGGCCCTTTGCTGCAGGTAAAGTGTGGCGAGCTGGTTCTGAGCTGGATAGCATCAAAACACTAATTTTGAAAAGTGCTAGGGTTCCAGACTGTCCTCAGTTGGGGGTTAGGGTGTATGGAAAGCGTGGAGGTCTGTTGGGTATAGGTACAAGCCCAGTGCAGGTTTGATCCCCAGGCTAGAGGCTCTGATGGCTAGTAGCAGGGTCCACACAGAAGATAGGATAACTACAAGAATGGTTGTTCTAAGGGGCTGGGGATTTAGCTCAGTGGTAAAGCGCTTGCCAAAAAAAAAAAAAAAAAATCGTTCTCAAAAGCAGCTCCTTAGTGAAGCTTGTGGGAAGCGAGAAGATGCAGCAGGCAGCAGGCAGGCTATTCTCCAGGAACAAGCTTTGCCTAAGGCTCCCTGCTAGGAGGGTGAGGTGGGGAGTCTGGGCCACTTAGCAGAGGAGAACCTGGTACACTCTAGAGATAGACTCCCATTTTTCACCTGTAAGTTGTGTGTGCCGGCCTTGCGGTCTGTCCGACTGCCTTTCTGCCATGGGGTGGCTTGGTGTCTGAGGTGCTTCTCTTGTATACAAAGAGGTGGCTGGCTCCGGACACTGTCACTTGCTCTAGAGACTTGTGCCTTGTACAAGCAATGCTTAACAAAGATAACCTTTTAAAATCCCCTAGTGTGTGTAAAGCCATTGAGCTGGGGGCCAGCTGGCATAACCTACCAGTTTGAAATCACTGGCAAGCATTATTTGGGCTGGGCCTAGGCACACTATGGTAACCATGAGTAGACAAAAGGCAGAGCCCCCCCCAGGATCTTCCTGGCAGGGTGGCCTTTCAGGACTTCACAGCAACACAGGGAGAGGGACGTATGATTTGGGGGTTCACTCATAGATTAAGCCAGAGACAGGAGATGCCTAGGGCTGCCAGCGGTGGGTGGAAGGGATATTCAGCCTACGGCTAAGGGTGATGGGACTCAGGGAGGTCCATGAGCAGGAGAATGGTGGGTCCCCAACGGTCAGGACCAGTATCACTCACCTAGCTTAGAGCTATGTGGATTTTGCTTTGAGTCCTTCTCAAGCTGTAGCAGATGGATGGCTATGTGTCACTGTCCCCTGCCTTCCTTCTCAGCCACTGTCTTCTCGTAACACGGGAGGTGGAGGACAGGCTCAGGTACTGAGTTTCTTGACCATGTCAAAAGCTGCTGAGCAGGGCTAGAAAGACAGAGAGACAGGGGCTTGTTTTGGAGGGATGTTGGGTTAGGGGGATAGATGTACATGAATGTAGAGAGACTATCGTGTGTGTGTGTGTGTGTGTGTGTGTGTGTGTGTGTGTGTGTGTGTGTGTGATGCATATGAGGGCATGCACATTCTGAGGATAACTGTGAAGTCTGTTCTCTCCACTCTGGCATGGGTTCTGAGGATCTAACTCAGATCATTAGGCTTACACAGGGTTTTTAACTGCTAAGCCATCTTCCTGGCTCGAAAGAGTCTCTTAAGCAAATCTGACAGAAAACAGAGCAAATACGTTTAAAAAAAAAGTAAGAGTAAGTAGCTTGCAACCCGCAAAATGTGGGTTTTTCAAGTAGTTTGGTTTTACAAAGCCAAGTTGGTCATCCCATGTTTTGAGAGCACATTGGTTACCTGACTTCACGGCTCACTAGTGTGGTGCTGGGAAAGACGCCCTCATTCTCTTAACAGGTAAGGAGTGCCTTGCAAGGGCCCTGGGGCAGGGAGTCTTTTGCCAGAGCTGGTTCTTTCCCACACCCCTCTGTAGGAATACAGGCAGTAAGCCACTCACGCCCTGCCGACTAGCCTTGGACACAGGCCTCCTCTCTCTTTACCTGGCCTTTCCTGAGGGCATACAGGAAGGAGATCAGTGGTTATGCTGAGATGCTGAAGACCAATGGGTAGACCTCCCTGGGTATTAGGGAAAGCCTGCTCCGGGGAGCTTCTCTGCCCACATGGCTACCGCATTGGAGACATCTAAACAGGCCAGCTTGAGCCTTGCCCAGAGCAGTGAGCCAAATCCTGACTCACAGCCAACTGCCATGGAACACAGATTCTCACCCCTTGCCCGAGTAGCTTTTTTGGTGTCCCAGCGTCTTTTACATCTTCTGTAGGAATGGGAAATTGGTCAAAGTTGAGTCCTCCACCGGTGTTGGTGGGGCATCTCCTGTTGGCTTGTAGACAGTGGTCTAGACCAATAGCTGGGGATTGTGTGGGTTTTTGTTTCTACACACTCATGCATGCTGCTGCGTGTGTGTCGGGTCAGAGACCTTGGGGGAGCTGTTTTTCTCCTTCCACGTGTGTCCCAGGGATCAAACTCAGGTTCTGGTGCCAGGCTTGGCAGCAGGCCTCCGCCTGTTTCTTGTCCTGTTTCCTCTGATTTCAGATTCAGAACAGGCTTGGGGTAAGGAGAGTAGGGATGAGCTGATGCGCTAGGCTGGGCTCTGGGGGTGGGTGCTGGGCTGAGTAAGGTGTCATTCCTTAGGGAAACTCAGGCAAATGGCTTTGCATGATGGTGCTATCCTAAACGGGACAGAGGCAGCATGAATCTTTGGCCCCTTCTATGGGCTCTCTTGGTTGGTGTTGTTTTTTTATTTTAGTTTTTTTTTTTTTTTTCCTTCTGAGACAGGGTTTCTCTGTGTAGCTTTGGAGCCTGTCCTGGATCTTGCTCTGTAGCCCAGGCTGGCCTCGAACTCACAGAGATCCGCCTGCCTCTGCCTCCCAGTGCTGGGATTAAAGGCATGTGCACCACCGCCCGGTTTCTGTGGACTCTTGGAGCCTATGAGCTGGAATAGCAAATCATTGAAATGGCTGAGAATAAGGGGCTGATGGGGGGGGGGGGGGTGAAGATGTCAGAATGAGCTTGTGGTGACTGGTGCACAGCTTTCCATAGCTACTAAAAGCCACAGAATTGGACGCTTTAAAGTGGCGCCTTTTATGATACATGGCGTATGTCTCAGCTTGTTTTGTCTTTAAAGCCGAGGCTTTTGTCCATGGCAGAGGTCATGTTCCCTGTTCCTAGTCCCCGCAGGCCTCTGGTACTTGTCTAGATGCTCATCTGGTGGGCCTAACTGCCCTTCCTGTTTGGGAGGACACTGGACTCATCCTTGGGCCCCTGGGCTCCCCTCTGTGCTCCTGAGTTGCGGTCCAGGCTGAAAGCCATGCAGTGGACCCTTGGTGGAGCAGGAGGGCTGAAGCAGGGCTCCTGGGAGCCAAGGAGGAGGAACCATTGCTTTGCGTGCTCCCTGAGAGCCAGGTGAGGAGAAGTGCCATCCAGCTGTCCCCACAGAGAGGGTTTGCTGCAAGCCTCAGTGGTAGCACCAGTCACAACGAAGCTTGTAGGGGGAGTTAGGGGGGAGTTAGGGGGAGTGCGGCACCAGGATGCCACGTGACCATAAGCAGGGTTGTCCCCAGGAATGCCCAGCTGTTTTAGAAGGCCCAGCTAACTGCGAGGGATTCCAGTGAGCAGCATTGTAAGCCACTGGTTGTTCAACAGAAGAGGACAAGGAAGGGCCCAGCATGCACTGGGGCCTCCCTCCAGAAAGCTATGTGGATCAGGGCTGTCTCCAGAGACATCTCAGACCTCCCTATTCTGGACTTTGTCATGCCACCGGCCCAATATCCACCTTGTTGCTGTCTTGTGGACGGCAGCAGATGCTTCCTCCAGGGTCCCCTTGCCTTCCTCTCCATCCCCGACCCATACCTTAACCAACAGTCCCGTACTAGTGAAAGGGTACCTTAGGAACCTGGGTCAGATCTCTTGCCTCATCGGACCACTTAGGGCTTCCACTCCTCACAGAGGAAGTCTGAACTCCCTACCAGAGCTTGAGTGCTGAAGCTCCCCATCTTTCCCCTCCCCCACAGTAGCCAGCTCCATGTCCTTGTGGGGCTCACACCTAGAGATCCCCCCCATGCCTCTGACTTTCACACTCATGCCCTCAGCTTGCTGTCTCTTCCCCAGCTCTTGGTGAGGGTACCACCTCATTCCTCGTTTGGTGCTTGCTTCAGGAACCTCTGACCAGTCGTGCTCAGGGCCTTGGCTACCTGGCAGCTCATCAGATCAAAGCTCCCTGGCGCTGCCCTTTAGGGCACTCGCTGTATCCTTTTGTTAATGTCTCCTGGTTTCCCTTCTGGACAGTGGACTAGCAAGCACTTTTCTAGAAGTAGAGTGAGGATTTGCAACTTTGCCAGAGAGAAGCCAGGGCAGCTGGGGGAGGCATTGGCCATGGTTGATCTTGGTCCTCCTGGGCCCAGGAGTGGCTCATTGGCCTCCACACGGCTTCCCATCTGGACGGCTGTACTTCCTCTTTGGGCCAGAGAGGTCTGATTGTCTGAACCCCTAAGGTATAGGGCTCAGGCTGTCAGGCCTGGCCCCTGCCTCAGGGTGCCCCACCTCAGGGGGTTCTTGGGTGGGATGCAGTATTCCTGAAAGCCCCCCCTCCACCACCACAAAGGTTTAGTCCTTACAAAGCTCTCGTTCAGAGTGTGAGGAAATCAGGTTTTGTAAGGAAAAGGGAGCCGAGATCTCCCGTCTTTGGCTGCTGAACCGTTGGCAGACTTTCCTGGCCCTGCACACAGAGGCTCCTCTCCTGGTTTGTGGAGCTCTGTGGAAGTGCAGCCCCCCAGGCGCCGCCCATGCATCTGCTTGCAGTTCTTTACCTCCGAGTCCATTTGGATGATGTTCCGGGAGCACATATCCAGAGTCATTCTGGGACCAGGAAACAGTGCAGCCCCAGGTCATTCACCGTAGGTTTTGAGTCTCTGACTGTTCCCAGCGGGTACAAAGCCTGAGTGCCCTGGACTGAAGTGACATCTTGTCTTTGTTGCTTTGCGCTCAGTGGGTGGGCAGTGGGACTTGCAGTTCCCAGGAACTGCATTTCTTTGAAGCCTGGGAGGGCTGTGAAGGATTGGGGTAGCACTTGGGCTGTTTGCTGCCTCTTCTCTGTCCCTAAGCTGGGAATTTCTGAGGGTGCCTTGCAGCTTACTGCTGTTATCAGGGCCAGGAAGCCTGCCTGCAGATTCCTGCTTAGAGCTGGGCTGCCCTGCCCTGGGCAAGGATAGCTACAACTCAGGGCTACTTCTGAGTCCTCTGGGAGGGCAGGAGGAACTAGCTCACCAGGGCAGAGAGACGATATATATCCTCAGGCTCAGAGGCCAACACCAAGCCCTGATGGGGTGGTTGTTAGGACCAGTAGGAGCCAGTTTTCTGCCCCCAGCTTGGCCTGGATCTGTGGGTGTATCTGAGCCGTGGGTTGGGGTGCAGTTACAGGAGGGTGGGGTGGAGGGTGTACTCTAGAGCCCACAGAGCTGCCCTGTCCCTGAAAGCAGCAAGGTTGAGTTGAACTGTTAAGCATTCTGGGGGTACCAGTGTAAAGTCTACTACTGGGCTTAGATTAGGTTGCCAAGGAAGGCGGGGAGCCACGGTTCCTCTGAGCCTCCTCAGGTCTGCTGTGGTCCCAGAACCATAGAGTCACACCCCCTCACACCTTGTGACTGGGGTTTCCTGCCACTGTGTACAAACAAGGCTCTGTTGGAGGAAACAGGTGTTTTATCAGGTCACAGGAACATCACCATCCCCCAACTGTACAGTGCTCAGATTCCTGAGGAACACCCTCCTGCAGGTGGGGACGGGGAAGCCAGTTGAGAAGGAATCCGTCTTAGCACAAAGTGGAAAACCATTTAGTCTGGAAGGTCCATCCTCTGCTACTGGTGGGTATGGTCCTCCCCAGCTGGATGGCCCTGGGAAAGTTACCTGCCACCCTCTGGAAGCAAGGATGTGAGGGCTCTGTTCTCTTTGGGGAGACATGACATGTGAAGTCCACATTGAGTGGGCCTTCTATCCTTCAGGCTGGACTGGGGTCCCCCAAGCAGCCAGCATCTCCTAATAGTGGTGCCTGTTAGAGCCAGTGCTGAGCCACAAGGATGGCAAGTTACCACTGCCCACAGAGCTCAGGCCTTGGCGAAACAAAGCTGTTGCCCGGGAGCCCCAGCTCAGCTGAGGTTCTGCTTTGCTGAATAGAAGGCACAGGAGCGAAAGGCTGCAGGGGCAGCTGCAGAGGCTTCCGGAGAGAGGGAGGGCGCCCTGGGTGGGGCACAGCAGAGCAGAGGAGAGAGGCCTAGATGGGCGTGTTTCCCATCACCTGGACAGACCCAACCCCAGGGTCCTTGAGGAGTGTGAGGTGAGGCTGGGGAAGGCCGCCAGTAAGGAAGGGTCTTGCTTGTGACCCTGGGGCCCAGGCCTCACTGGTTCCAGAGCCGGGGGGGGGGGGTGGGCACATGCCGTGGGTTGGCAGCCTCGGCAGGGCAGGGCGGTGCCCACCACAGATGGTTTGGGTTGGACATGGAGGCGGAGGGCCGTGGCAGGCAGAGCTGGCAGCTGGGGCAGGGTGGACACTGGGAGTGGTGGGGTGATTGAAGGAATGTGAGCAGACCACGGGAGGGGTGAGCTCTGGGCTAGGGAGACCCAAGGATGTTGGCCAGTGTAAGACTAGAGAGCCTCCAAGAGGGTACTCTTGTCATTCAGCCCATTGGAGATCCAGTCAAGGTGGAGGAGGGCCTCCAATCAGGAATTCATCTGGCAAGGCTTTGAGGTCCCAGGGACTTAAGGAGGTTCCTAGAACCCAGAATATTCTCTGCTGTCTCCTTCAGGCAGTTTGTAGCCTCCCATCACACACAGACTCTAGTGGGGCACGCCTTTAATCCTAGCACTTGTGGGGCAGAGGCAGGTAGATTGATGTGAGTGCAGGGCCAGCCTGGTCTACATAGCACGTTCCAGGACAGCTGGAACAGCGACAAAAAAACAATGAAAACCAAAAACCCGCAACAACAAACCACTTAAAAACAAACAAACAAACAAACAAAAGCAGACTCTGAAAAGATGTAGCTGGGCTGGAGCTGGAGCTCAGTTGGTTAATCCCTGAGTTCAAGGCCAGCCTAGGGTACATGAGACCCTGTCTCAAGAAAAACAAAGGAGCAGTAGTTGGCCTCAGACTGGAAAGCTTTCTTTAGCCTGGATGGGCTCATCATCCATTTTCCTGGGTTTTTGTTTGTTTTTGGTGGTCCTGGGGGTTTAAACAAAACCTCTCTACTACTGAGCTATATCCCAGGGTACCCCTCTTCTCTCCCACCCACTCGGTTAAGGTGGAACTGGCTGTGCATGTCGCCCAGGCTGGCATGGAATTTGTAAAGATCCTCCTTCCTCTACCACCAACTACTGAGTACTGGACTCAGTAGTTAGGAGCCGCCATACCGCCATTCCCGTTCGTGCTTTGTGAGTGAGATAAGGTCTCACTACGTTTCCTAAGCTGGCCGTGCATCCACTCCGGAGCACTTGCAGCTCTTGAGCTGCTCTTGTTTCAGCCTCCTGGGTCGCCGAGGTTACAGGCTCATGTCACCAAAACTCAGAAGGGTTTGCTCTCGTCAGAGGTTTTGGACCCATCTGCTGCCATGGGTCCTTTTGGTACATACGGCTTCTTTTGGTGAAGGCCCTCGGGATGGAGGATGTCTGCCACTTGCTGGGGCCTTTGCCTCAGCAGAGCTGGGAAGGGTGTGTGTTTGCTTTTCTCCTGCCAGGAGGCTGCTCTCGTGGCCTGTCCCACCCATGGAGACTGCCTCCCTGGACTGCACCCAGATTCTGCCTTAGAGCCAGAGCCAACCGGGTGACACAGCCTTCCCTCGAGGCCCTGACTCTACAGCCAGAACTCCCTGGAGATCAGAGGAAGTAGACACGCTGTCAAATAAATACGCTTCCTTCACAACCCTCATCCCCCATTAAAACAGCCACCTCCCTCTCCAAGGCCAGGGGAGCTGTCTGGGCCCCACACTGTCTGCTTCCAGATGACGTGTGTGTATAGCAGAGACTCCAGGCCTGGGTGGGCAGGTCTGGGCCCCAGGGAATTATGGGTGTGGGCTCAGGATGTGCATGGTTAGTGCTGCCCAAACCCCATTAAGTCTGAGCAGGCCTGGGGTCAGTGGTGGTGGAGCACTCCCTTCAGGCTGGTTTTCCTGTGAGGGCAGGGGTTTGTGGTGGCCTGTTGACTTCTCTGGGACTCCGTGTCCTCAATGGGTCGGAATCCCAGCCCCAGCAGGATTCTTGAGGTTCAGATAGGTATAAACTGGAAAGACCTGATGAGGTGGGCCTCAGGTAGGATTTGAAGGCTATTGCAAGGACCAGCCTCACCACTAAGTAGTAGGAGCCTTGGGAAGAGACGGACAGGGGATGGGAACCCAGGACAGAGACGCTGAGTAACTCTGACTTGTCCCTGGTGTCAGGGGCCCAGCCTCCTGGCCTGCTGGGCCGCCATCTGAAACGCATTACTGATGCTTTGTAAACTCCCATCATTCAGCCACATGAAAGCCTCAGACCTAAAAATAGCTGCTCCCAGAGGACGCCCCGCACTGGTGGGGCTCAGCTGACCTCTGCACACCAACCCT